>NW_027102593.1:0-14762 GCF_035609145.1 Eleutherodactylus coqui | reverse complement strand
GTGTGATCAAGTCTATCTTCACTACTTCCACAAGTAAATTGTAGATCCCCATTAGGATGAGCTCCATGTCTGGCAATGTCATCCAGTGTGCTACTTGTGCAATGTATGCGGTCCTTGATCAGCCGATCGAGGGTGCATACTGTTGCGCAAGATGCGTGCACGTCGCACATTTAGAAGCCCAAATTCTGGATCTAAATGGGCAACTGGCAACACTGAGAGCCATTGACATCATGGAAAGGAGTTTGGTGCTCACTGAGCAGACACTCGCTGGGGTAGAGGCGGGGGCGGATGGTAGTACGGAAGTGCAGGGGGAGCAGTCAGTCAGCTGGGTGTCAGATAGAAGGAGGCGTAGAGGGAATAGATCCAGGGAGGCTGGTCCTGAACTGGCACAACCCAACATGTCTGCAACGTTGGCAGATGAGGGCGATGCCATTACAGAGCCAGCACCGCTGCAGCACGACATGCCCTCTGAACGCCAGGGGGATGACTGCTCCAGTGAGACGGGGACGGGGAGCGCAGGGCAGGCTAGACAGGTTCTAGTGGTGGGGGACTCAATTAGGGGGACAGAGAGGGCAATCTGCCATAAAGACCGGGATCGTCGAACGGTGTGTTGTCTTCCTTGCGCTCGAGTTCGACACATCGCGGATCGGATTGACAGATTACTGGGAGGGGCTGGTGAGGATCCAGCGGTCATGGTGCACGTTGGCACCAATGAACAAGTTAGAGGTCAATGGAGGGCCCTCAAAAATGATTTCAGGGACTTAGGGTCCAAGCTTAGGGCGAGGACCTCCAGGGTAGTTTTCTCGAAAATACTACCTGTACCTAAAGCCACACTAGAAAGGCAGCAGGATCTTAGGGAGGTAAACAAGTGGCTCCGGAGTTGGTGTAAGAAGGAGGGATTTGGGTTCCTGCAGAACTGGGCTGACTTTGCTGTCGGCTACAGGCTCTACCGTAGGGACGGGCTGCACCTTAATGGGGAGGGTGCAGCTGTGCTGGGGGATAAGATGGCTAGAAGGCTGGAGGAGTGTTTAAACTAGGGACTGGGGGGGGGTAAAATGAGAAATAGTGGGGTAGCCAGTGTAACTAGCGATCCGGGTCCAAGCAAAGGGAATGGGGGTCGAGCAGGGGGTGGGGTTAGTACAGATAGAACTGATAGATCAGCCATAAGTACGAATAGCAACAAAACAAATTTAAAAAACAAAAAAAATGCTATAAATTGTATGACCACAAATGCAAGAAGTCTGATTAGTAAAGTGGGCGAGCTTGAAGCGAGAATGACTGATGAAAACTATGATATAGTCGGAATTACGGAAACATGGCTTGATGATAAGTGCGATTGGGTGGTGAATTTGCAGGGGTACAATCTCTTCAGAAGAGACCGAAGGAACCAGAAAGGGGGAGGGGTATGTCTGTACGTCAAATTGAACTTGAAGCCGAGGCTACGGGAGGATATACAGGTAGGAGACGAACAGGTGGAATCTCTGTGGGTAGAAATACAGGGAGGAAAAAATAACAAAATCCTGATAGGGGTCTTCTATAGACCACCAAAAGCAACAGAAGAAACTGAAAACTTACTACTAAGGCAGATAGAAGAGGTGTCAAAGCGAAACAAAGTAATTATCATGGGGGCCTTTAATTTTCCAGATAAAACATGGGAGAACGAAACCTGCAAATCTCACAGGGGTGATAAATTCTTGAGAGTAATTAAAGACAATTACCTGAACCAACTTGTGCAGGAACCGACAAGAAGGAGGGCCATTCTGGACCTAGTACTAACCAACAAACCGGAACGTATAAAGGGGGTGCAGGTTGAGGGGCACTTGGGGAACAGTGACCACAATATAATCAACTTCCAGCTGTCAATCAATAGGAAGCCTTATCAGGGAGTGACAAAGAAATTAAACTTTAGTAAAGCAAAATTTGATGAGCTTAGAACTACTATCGGTAACATTAATTGGGACAACATCCTGAAAAATATCAGTACGGAGGACAAATGGGAAAAGTTCAAAAGAATCCTAATCGCCTCATGTGAACAGTTCATTCCCTTTAAAAATAAAAGAAACTCAACTAAAAGAAAACCAATGTGGCTCGACAAGACGGTAAGCGGGGCAATAAACGAAAAAAAGAAAGCGTTCAAACTACTAAAGCAACAAGGCAGCGAAGAAGCGCTAAAAACATACAGGGAAAAAAACGAAATATGCAAAGATACGATCAAAACTGCCAAGGAGGAAGCAGATAGACGGATCGCCAAAGAGAGCAAAAACAACCCAAAGCTATTTTTCAACTACATTAACAGCCAAAGGATTTGCAGGGAGAGCGCTGGCCCTTTAAAAAACAATGCAGGAGAAATCATTGATGATGACGACGGGAAAGCAAATCTACTAAACAGTTTCTTCTCAAGTGTATTCACAAAAGAAAAGGAAATGCCACACGAGATGCAGGGGAATAAAACGAACCCCTCACAAAAGATCTCATACCTAACGCAGGAGGAGGTGCGGAAGCGGCTAAAGAAAACTAAAATTGATAAATCGCCGGGCCCAGATGGATTACACCCAAGGATACTAAGGGAACTAAGTGACGAGATAGCTAGGCCACTATACCTAATATTTCTAGACACTATCAAGACCGGTGTAGTACCATTGGATTGGTGCATTGCCAACGTGGTTCCAATTTACAAAAAAGGGAGCAAAAGTGAGCCTGGTAACTACAGGCCAGTAAGTCTCACTTCAGTAACGGAAAATTTTTTCGAGGGGATTCTGAGAGACGCCATCGATGAGTACCTCAAGGAGAATAAGGGAATAACTCCTCACCAGCATGGATTCATGAAGGGTCGCTCATGTCAGACAAATCTGATCAGTTTCTACGATGAAGTAAGCTCTAAGCTGGACCAGGGAGAATCTATTGATCTTGTATATCTGGACTTCTCTAAAGCCTTTGACACCGTGCCACATAATAGGCTAATATACAAAATGAGGAAGCTCGGACTAGACGAAAACGTGTTTAAGTGGGTAAAAAATTGGCTCAATGATAGAAAGCAGAGGGTGGTAATAAATGGTGCGTATTCTGATTGGACCACAGTCTGATTGAACCACAGCTAGCGGGGTGCCACAGGGTTCAGTATTACGCCCCACTCTGTTCAACATATTTATCAATGACCTGATAGAGGGGCTGCACAGCAAAATATCCATATTTGCAGATGACACAAAATTATACAACATAATTAATGCAACGGAGGACAATGTGCGGCTACAAATGGACCTGGATAAGCTGGGGGCTTGGGCAGAAAAATGGCAAATGAAGTTCAATGTTGAAAAATGTAAGACTATGCACATGGGCAGGAGAAACGGATGTCACAAATATTCACTTAATGGGGTACCACTAGGGAAAAGTGATATGGAAAAGGATCTGGGGGTATTAGTGGATAATAGACTAAACTGCAGTAACCAATGCCAGTCAGCTGCTGCAAAGGCAAATAAAGTCTTGGGGTGCATTAAAAGAGGTATAGGGCCACTGTGGGGAACACTATTACTACTGGGGCCACTGTGGGGAACACTTACTACTGGGGCCACTGTCGGGAACACTTACTACTGGGGCCACTGTGGGGAACACTTACTACTGGGGCCACTGTGGGGAACACTTACTACTGGGGCCACTGTGGGGAACACTTACTACTGGGGCCACTGTGGGGAACACTTACTACTGGGGCCACTGTGGGGAACACTTACTACTGGGGCCACTGTGGGGAACACTTACTACTGGGGCCACTGTGGGGAACACTTACTACTGGGGCCACTGTGGGGAACACTTACTACTGGGGCCACTGTGGGGAACACTTACTACTGGGGCCACTGTGGGGAACACTTACTACTGGGGCCACTGTGGGGAACACTTACTACTGGGGCCACTGTGGGGAACACTTACTACTGGGGCCACTGTGGGGAACACTTACTACTGGGGCCACTGTGGGGAACACTTACTACTGGGGCCACTGTGGGGAACACTTACTACTGGGGCCACTGTGGGGAACACTTACTACTGCGGCCACTGTGGGGAACACTTACTACTGCGGCCACTGTGGGGAACACTTACTACTGCGGCCACTGTGGGGAACACTTACTACTGCGGCCACTGTGGGGAACACTTACTACTTGGGGCCACTGTGGGGAACACTTACTACTTGGGGCCACTGTGGGGAACACTTACTACTTGGGGCCACTGTGGGGAACACTTACTACTTGGGGCCACTGTGGGGAACACTTACTACTTGGGGCCACTGTGGGGAACACTTACTACTTGGGGCCACTGTGGGGAACACTTACTACTTGGGGCCACTGTGGGGAACACTTACTACTTGGGGCCACTGTGGGGAACACTTACTACTTGGGGCCACTGTGGGGAACACTTACTACTTGGGGCCACTGTGGGGAACACTTACTACTTGGGGCCACTGTGGGGAACACTTACTACTTGGGGCCACTGTGGGGAACACTTACTACTTGGGGCCACTGTGGGGAACACTTACTACTTGGGGCCACTGTGGGGAACACTTACTACTTGGGGCCACTGTGGGGAACACTTACTACTTGGGGCACTGTGGGGAACACTTACTACTTGGGGCCACTGTGGGGAACACTTACTACTTGGGGCCACTGTGGGGAACACTTACTACTTGGGGCCACTGTGGGGAACACTTACTACTTGGGGCCACTGTGGGGAACACTTACTACTTGGGGCCACTGTGGGGAACACTTACTACTTGGGGCCACTGTGGGGAACACTTACTACTTGGAGCCACTGTGGGGAACACTTACTACTTGGGGCCACTGTGGGGAACACTTACTACTTGGGGCCACTGTGGGGAACACTTACTACTTGGGGCCACTGTGGGGAACACTTACTACTTGGGGCCACTGTGGGGAACACTTACTACTTGGGGCCACTGTGGGGAACACTTACTACTTGGGGCCACTGTGGGGAACACTTACTACTTGGGGCCACTGTGGGGAACACTTACTACTTGGGGCCACTGTGGGGAACACTTACTACTGGGGCCACTGTGGGGAACACTTACTACTGGGGCCACTGTGGGGAACACTTACTACTGGGGCCACTGTGGGGAACACTTACTACTGGGGCAACTGTGGGGAACACTTACTACTGGGGCAACTGTGGGGAACACCTACTACTGGGGCCACTGTGGGGGGGGGGTCACTATTACTGCAGAAGCCACTATGGAGGGGTCACTATTACAGCAGAAGCCACTGTGGGGGGGTCACTATTACTGCAGAAGCCACAGTGGGGGGGGGTCACTATTACTGTAGAGGCCACTGTGGGGGGACACTATTACTGCAGATGTCACTGTGGGGGGGTCACTATTACTGCAGAGGCCACTGTGGGGGGTCACTATTACTGCAGAGGCCACTGCGGGGGGGGGGGGTCACTATTACTGCAGAGGCCACTGTGGGGGGCCACTATTACTACAGAAGCCACTGTGGGTGTCCCTTTGGGGGAACACTATTACTGCAGAGGCCACTGTGGGGGTCCTTTTGGGGGAACACTTACTACTTGGGGCCACTGTGGGGAACACTTACTACTGGGGCCACTGTGGGGAACACTTACTACTGGGGCCACTGTGGGGCGGGGGGTCACTATTACTGCAGAAGCCACTATGGGGGGTCACTATTACTGCAGAAGCCACTGTGGGGGGTCACTATTACTGCAGAGGCCACTGTGGGGGGACACTATTACTGCAGAGGCCACCTCTTTAAGACTCATCACATCCCCCATGTACTGTCTGCTGCTCCTCATCACATCCCCCATATAATGTCCTCTCACCTTATCCCATCCCCAATATACTGTCCTCTTCCTTCATCACATTCCCCATATACTGTCCTCTCCCCTCATCACAGCCCGCATATACTGTCCTCTCCCCCTCATCACATCCCCCAAATACTGTCCTCTCCTCCTCATCACATCCCTCATATACTGTCCTCTCCCTCATCACATCCCCCATATACTGTCCTCTCCCCTCATCACATCCCCCATAACCTGTCCTCTCCCCTCATCACATACCCCATATACTGTCCTCTCTCTCATCACATCCCCATATATTGCCCTCTCCCTCATCCCATCCCCCCATATACGGTCTTCTTCCCCTCATCACATCCCGCATATGCTGCCCTCTCCTCATCACATCCCCCATATACTGTGCTCTCCCTGATCACATCCCCCATATACTGTCCTCTCCTCAACACATCCGCCATATACTGTCCCATTCCCCCAATCACATCCCCCCGTATACTGTCCTCTTCCCCTCATCACATCCCGTATATGCTGCCCTCTCCTCATCACATCCCCCATATAGTGTCCTCTCCCTCATCACATCCCCCATATACTGTCCTCTTCCCCTCATCACATACCCCATATGCTGTCCTCTCCCCCTCATCACATCTCCCATATACTGTCCTCTCCCCTCATCACATCCTTCAAATACTGTCCTCTCCCCCTCATCACATCCCCCATATACTGTCCTCTCCCCTCATCACATCCCCCATATACTGTCCTCTCCCCTCATCACATCCCCCATATACTGTCCTCTCCCCTCATCCCATCCCCCATATACTGTCCTCTCCCTTCATCCCATCCCCCATATACTGTCCTCTCCCCTCATCAACCCCCCTATATACTGTCCTCTCCCCTCATCACATCCTTCAAATACTGTCCTCTCCCCCTCATCCCATCCCCCATATACCTTCCTCTCCCCTCCATCCCATCCCCCATATACCTTCCTCTCCCCTCATCACATCCCCCATATACTGTACTCTTCCCTCATCACATCCTTCAAATACTGTCCTCTCCCCCTCATCACATCCCCCATATACTGTCCTCTCCCCTCATCACATCCCCCATATACTGTCCTCTCCCCTCATCACATTCCCCATATACTGTGCTCTCCCCTCATCACACCCCCTATATACTGTCCTTTCCCCTCATCACATCCTTCAAATACTGTCTGCTCCCCCTCACCACATCCCCCATATACTGTCCTCTCCCCTCATCACATCCCCATATACGTCCTCTCCCCTCATAACATCCCCCATATACTGTCCCCTCCCGAATCACATCCCCCATATACTGTCCCCTCCCCTCAGCACATCCCCAATATACTGCCCCCCTCTCATAACAACCCCCATATATTGTTCTGTCTCCCCCTCATAACATCCTTCATATACTGCCCTCTCCCTCCTCATCATAGCCCTCATATACTGTCCTCTCCCTCCTTATCATAGCCCCCATGTACTGTCCTCTCCGCTCATTAGAGACCCCATATACTGTCCTCTCCCCCCTTATCACATTCCCCATAATCTGTCCTCACTCTCATCACATTCCTCATATACTGTCCTCTCCCCCTCATCACATCCCCCATATGCTGTCCTCTCCCCTCATCACATCCCCCATATACTGTCCCCTCCCCTCATCACATCCCCCATATACTGTTCCCTCCCCTCATCCCATCCCCCATATGCTGTCCTCTCCCTCATAACATCCTCCATAGACCGTCCTCCCCCTCATCACATCCCCCAACTACTGTCCTCACCCCCCTCATCACATCCCCCATACACTGTCCTCTCCTACCCTTATCACAACCCCCATATACTGTTCTCTCTCACCTTATCACATCCGCCATATACCATAATCTCCATTCATAATATCCCCTATACTGTCCTCTCTCCCCTTATCACATCCCCCATATACTTTACTTTCTTTCTTATCACATCCCCACATACTAACCTCTTCCTTCATCACATCCCCCATATAGTATGCTCTCTCCCCTTATCACATCCCCTATATACTGTCCCCTCCCCTTATCACATCCCCCATATACTATCCTCTCCCCTCATCATATCCCTTATAAATCACAATTATCATATACTGTCTTTTCCTTTCTCATCACATTTCGCATATACTGTCCTCTCCCCTCAATTACAGACCCCATGTTGTCCTCTCTCCCCTTATCACATCCTGCATATACTTTCTGGTACTGATTTACTTTGAGCCACTGGAAGTGGTGGATGTACACCACTGCTAGGCTGCTTGACAGCCTCATCACATCTCCCATATACTGTCGTCTCCCCTCATCACAGCCCCCATATACTGTCCTCTCCCCCTCATCACATCCCCCAAATACTGTCCTCTCCCCCTCATCACATCCCCCATATACTGTCCTCTCCCCCTTATCACATCCCCCATATACTGTCCTCTCCCCTCATCATATCCCCCATATACTCTCCTCTCCCATCATCACATTCCCCATATACCGTCCTCTCCCCTCATCACATCCCCCATATACCGTCCTCTCCCCTCATCACATCCCCCATATACTGTCCTCTCCCATCATCACATCGCTCATATACCTTCCTCTCCCTCATCACATCCCCCATATACTGTCCTCCCTCATCACATCCCCCCCATATACTGTCCTCCCTCATCACATCCCCCCATATACTGTCCTGCCTCATCACATCCCCCATATACTGTCCTCTTCCTTCATCACATCCCCCATATACTGTCCTCTCCACTCATAATATCCCTTATACTGTCCTCTCTCCCTTTATCACATCCCCCATATACTGTCCTCTCCACTCATAATATCCCTTATACTGTCCTCTCTCCCCTTATCACATCCCCCATATACTTTACTTTCTTTCTCATCACATCCCCACATACTAACCTTTTCCTTCATCACATCCCCCATATAGTATCCTCTCTCCCCTTATCACATCCCCTATATGCTGTCCCCTCCCCTTATCATATCCCCCGTATACTATCCTATTCGCTCATCATATCCCCTATACATCACAATTATCATATACTGTCTTCTCCTTTCTCATCACATTTCACATATACTGTCCTCTCCCCCCAATCACAGACCCCATGTTGTCCTCTCTCCCTTTATCACATCCTGCATATACTGTCTGGTAATGATTTACCTTGACGCCACTGGAGGTGGTGAATTTACACCACTGCTAGGCTGCTTGACAGCCTCATCACATCTCCCATATACTGTCCTCTCCCATCATCACAGCCCCCATATACTGTCCTCTCCCCTTCATCACATCCCCCAAATACTGTTTTCTCCCCCTCATCACATCCCCCATATACTGTCCTCTCCCCTCATTACATCCCCCATATTCTGTCCTCTCCCCTCATCAGTGAACAACTGGACGATTCTGATCCAGTCGTTCATTTTCTGCTTGCTTTTACATGGAACGATTATCGTTCAAAACCCCGCGGGAGAAAGCAAGCTACTTCCTAGTTGTAAGAGGCACAAGCTACTTACTATTGACATCGTGTGACATTAGGCCAGTCTGTTGGTTGAACGCAGATCTTAGGAGCGAAAATGTCCAAGTCACCTAAAAATAAAAATAAAAAGTGTTAGAATGGGAGTACACAGCTTTATTTTTGTGTATTGGATGTGGATTTGGAGCCTTCCTTAGCAGCTCCTACCATTAACAATGGTTTACTGTCTTTTGCAGGTCACTTGGAATACCATTCACTGATCATACCTATGAAGACTGCAGACTAATGCTAACAGCTAGAGACCTGACTTTACCCATGGAGGCTGGGCTTGTGGAGTTCACAAAAATCAGCCGGAAGTTTAAGTGAGAAGCAGTTGTTCCCTTTTTTTTGTATAAAAGTTGAATTTGAGTTCTCATTACTTGACTCAATTTGAGCTAGATGATGAGCGCAGGTCATCAAGATCTGCGCTCATTTAAATAGTCTTTACACAGGCCAATGCAGATTGTATGGGAGATGAGTAATCCTTAATACTACCATTCGACCCAAACACACTTTCATCATTGTCGCCACCTATTGATGCATGGAGGTGTGTTGCTGATTGATTTTTGTTAAAGGCTTCTGCAGGCGAGCGCAAGCGCAAATATGCATGCTCCTGCGCAACGTATTTGGGCAATGAAAGGCTTACATATCTTTTTTTTGTTCATGCGCTAGCAATACTTCATGCTGTCATCAGTCACCCAGCCCCCAGTAATCATCCATAAATAGTCCATATGTGTGGCCAACAAAATTGCACGACATCTGTGCACTGCGAGACACACCAATCTCACAAGAATATGAATTGCAGTGTGGGAAAAAAATCGTGGCATGCTCTAACTCCTCACACTCCTCAGAATGCATCGCCACAGCTTTAATGCCTCGCATTGCTCTTGCATTACATGCAATGTGCATGCGAGTGCGATGCAAGGTTGCCATTTAAATCAATGGAAAACGCTTCCGATCCTCTATCGCACCTGAAATTCGTGCAAGAGGATCGGAACTTCACCAATGTATTTATGCCTGAGCAATGCCTCATGAGTGCGGTATCGGGCAGCTTCATGGCCCGACGTCTCACTCGTCCTTGTGTAGGAAGTCTAATGCAAAAAAATAACATGGAAGTTTAAACAAAGCCACAGGTTTCTGAAAAAGTTTTTTTTTGTGCCGCTTGACTTTTCTTTTCAGTGTACAGATGCCTTGGTCTTAAGCTTGACTCTTAGCGCGGCACACCGTCATCACGTTGCATTATCAGGGTGGTTTACTGACACTTGGAATTGATTCTAATGGGTTTTGTTGTGTTAAGATAAGAGAACAATAGGTTTGTCATGGGCAAAAACTTCCCAAATCTTTGAATAAGCTCTTTGCTTTAGACCGCCTTCACACTGGCGAGAAAATCATGCGAGACGCACAAATATAAATCCCGTTCTTTTGAATTGAGTCCTACACATGAAGGATGTTTTCCCGCATGGCACCACAATGCACTGCAGGTAACCAACTGCAGCATGTTCTATCTTGCTGCATAAACTTACATAGCAGTCCCATTGTTTTCTATGGGGCCGGCGGCAGCATCGCACCACATGCTAGGCGCACACGATGCAATGCGAGGTCTCCCATTGAAAACAATGAGAGAAACTCTGCGATCCTCTGCCACGGCTATTAGCTATCCTCCGGCACGGCTACTTACCCGAAGTGATGCGAGGCGGTTTTGAGATAAAAATGCCTCACATCCGCGGGGAAATCGCATGTCGGTGAGCGAGTGATTCACGGCCCGATATCGCACTCGTCCGTGTGTTGTTAGCTTTTTTTTTTTTTTTAAACTTTGTCTTTATTAAGCGGGTCTGGACAAACATGTAACATTACAGTATTTTTGCAGGTTCTTTTTTCCGTATCAGTCTTGGCTGTCCCAGCCTGCATTTTTTATATTATTTATATTAAACTAAACAAAATAAAACAAAACATTGAAACAGACAGATTATATACATGAAATCTAACCTTTGACCCATTTTGACCACGGATATTTTTGGTCTACTGACCTGTATGTTGAGGATCTTCAAAGTTTTCGGAGGCCCCGCAGGCTATGGCACGATTTGTAGATCACCCTAAATTAGTGTGTCTCCCATTGCTATCTGTTCCTGGAACCAGCAGGTTTAGTAGAAGCAGTTTCTTAATTTGTCTTTTACCCTTTGTGGTAATAATTGAATGAAGCTCCCCCAGGTTTCAAAGAAGGTTTGTACCTTCTTTTCTTTGAAAAGTGAAGTTTCCGCCCAATCCATCTGGAACAGGAACGCTAGCTTGTCCAGGAACAGTCTGAATGGGGGCCCTGATGGTTGTATCCATGTTTGTAAAATGGCTTTTAATCCCGCTGCTGCTATGAAGTGCAGTAGTTTTCTAACGCCTCTCGAGCAGTGGTAGACTTCAGAGTCTAAGTAGCCAAATATTGCCCATGTTGGTTCTTGTGGGCAGAAGTTCGTCAGGTGTGTTTTTGTGTACTCTCCTATCCGTGTCCAGAAGTCCTGTATTGGGGGGCATGTCCATAGGTTGTGATATAAGTTTGCATATGGCGCCTGGCATTTGAGGCAATTTGGGGTGTCGTAAGTTCCTATTTGAAATCCCCTACTTGGGGTTATGTATGATCTGTGGGCAATTTGCAGTCTCATCTCCAGAAATCTGGCTGATGGTAAGTATCTGTGTGCTGAGGTCAGAGACTTCATTATCAATGTTGGTGTGAAATCAGGATTGTCCCTGGCCCACTTACCAACCCCCGAGTCAATGTCATCTTGCTCCCTCATATTTCTTATTATCCTGTACAGCTTGGAGATCATTCCCTGTGGGCCTGTTTTCCTAGCCGTCCATATGTCATTTGCTTGTACCCAGTCAGGTTCTCGAAGTCGTGGTATGAGTTCTGTGATATAGTGTCTGACTTGAAGGTATGAAAATAGTGGGATTTGGATCTCAGGGTATTTTTGTTTCGTTTCGTCATATGTTAGGATTCGTTTTTCCTCTGTGTGCAGCAGTCTGTCTATTGTGTATATTCCTTTGGTCTCCCATTCCGCGAATATATTATGGGGATTACCGTCTTGAAAGTTGGGGTTGTTCATTATCGACAGGTATGGCGATACTTGGGGTGATGTTTGGTTATCTTTGCGCAGTTTATTCCATGTTTTCCAGGCCGTTAATATCAGGGGGTTCTTTTTGATTTTTCCTGGGAGTTCTGCGTATGAGCAGTGGAGGATATTCTGGAGTCGTGTTGGGCCGGCCATTTCTTGTTCGAGTGGTTTGTTTGTGAAGTGTGACTTGGAATGAATCCAGTCATGAATGATTCGTGTTTGTGCCGCTAGGTTGTAGTCTCGTATGCTGGGTAAGTTGGTTCCTCCGTTCTCTCTGTGCTTATGTAATATTTTGAGCGCGATGCGTGGTCTTTTCCCTCCCCATATGAATCTCCTGTACAGATAGTTTATTTTCTTTATGTCTTTTAATTTTAGGAATATGGGTAGTGAGTGTAGGATGTATAATAGACGTGGAAATTCTATCATTTTTAATAGGCTCACCCTTCCCAGAAAAGAAATCGTGAAGTTTTTCCATGTGCTTAGGGTCGCTTCTAATTTTTTGATATGGGGATCTATGTTTGTGTTATATAATTTGGAAGGGTTTCTTGTGATTTGTACTCCCAAGTATTGTATTGCGTGTTTTTCCCACTTAAATGGATACTGCATTGCCCATGGGGGTTTGGCCTGTCCCCTAAGAAGTAAAGCCTCTGTTTTGTCTAGGTTTAAAGTGTAACCCGAGAGTTTGCCGATTTTTTCCACGTCCTGTAATAGGGGTGTTAGTGTTTCCCTAGGGTTGTCTATCACCAGTAAAAGATCGTCTGCAAATGCTTCTACTTTTATCTTTGTCCCTCCGCATGTGGCTCCTGTAAATAGCGTTGTTTGTGTCAAGTATCTAAGCAGTGGATCTATTGATAGATTAAACAACAGTGGTGAAAGGGGGCAGCCTTGTCTAGCCCCTCTAAATAAGTCTATGTTGGGAGTATTAAGGCCGTTGACTGTGAGAGTCGTGGTGGCCCTTGTGTGCATTGTGTCTATATAGTTCATAAAAATCTGTCCAAAGCCTCTTTTTTCCAGCAGTCTGTTTAAATATGGCCAGGCCATTTTATCAAAAGCTTTTTCTGCGTCCAGACTCAGCAGCATTGTAGTCTGGCTCTCGGGGTTTTGTGCTATGACCGTCGCCGCTATGGCGGCTCTGATGTTTTTTAAAGCACTTCTCCCTTGTGTAAAGCCTTTCTGTGCTGGATCTAGTATGGACGGGAGGATTAGCTGGAGTCTGTCGGCTAGTATTTTGGACAGGAATTTATAATCGCAGTTTAACAGCGCTATTGGTCTGTAGGATTTTGGTTCTGTCTGGTCTTTGCCCGGTTTGGGGAGTAGTATCGTTCTTGATACTCCAAAGTCCTCTGCTTGTGTGTCGTTTTTGTATATTGTGTTGTACAGTTGGGTCAGTACTGGCACCATATCTGTTATTAGTATTTTATAATATTCCGTCGAGAATCCGTCGGGGCCTGGTGTTTTTCCCCCTAGTGCCCTCGAGATCGCCCCTCTTACTTCTTCCTCCCGTATGTCAGCGTCTAGTAAAGATGTTTGTTCTTCTGTTAGTTTTGGTAGGTTCACAGATTCTAGGAAACTGTTTATGTCCTGCATGTTTGTTGGTTCTGCCCTGTATAGGTTTTCAAAGTATTCGTGTAGTATTTGAGTCACTTCTTCTTGTTTTGTTGTGAGGTTATCTCCATTGGCGTGTCTTAGTGCCAATATTGGTTTGTGTGGTTGTTTTTGTTTAGCCAGGTTGGCTAGCAAGCAACCTGTCTTGTTGCCCCACCTGTAGAACTTGTTTTTTGTTAGTTGTGTTTGCCAGTGTGCGTGTGTATGTACGAATGTGTTTAGTAAATGTTTTGCTGTGAGGAAGGTTTGATATGAATTATCGTCATGGGAGTTCATATGTTCTTTTTGTGCCTCCAGGAGGGAGTGATGTAATGTCTCGAATTCTGTTTGGAATTTTTTCCTCCTATGGGACAGGTAGCTTATGATATGGCCCCTCATCACTGCCTTCGAAGCTTGCCAAAATAGGTTTATGTCCTCTATATGGGCCCTATTGTCGTCTGCGTAATTATTCCAGTTTATTTTCAGGTATGCCCTGAAATCCTCTGATTCCCACAAAAATGAGGGGAATCTCCATATTTTGGTTAGCCTTCGCGGGGCTATCAGTTGTAGTTTCATTGTTATCGGTGCATGGTCACTGAGGGATATTGGGTGGATTATTGATTGGTGGTGATATTCAAAAGTGCTGTTTGATATCAGGAGAAAGTCTATGCGTGAAAATGAATGGTGTGCATTGGAGCAGCACGTGTATTCTTTATTGGTGGGGTTCAGGAGTCGCCA
>NW_027102592.1:0-24155 GCF_035609145.1 Eleutherodactylus coqui | reverse complement strand
TGGATAGATGCCCGGAGCTCACCCCTATTTACCAAGTGGTTACAGACAGGGACATGTGAGTAACACGTTTAAACCACAATCGTAAAGAGAAACAACAATTCCGGAGCCCGCCCCCCCCCCCCTTTTTGTTTTATTTTTTCTTTCTCCCGTGTCATAGATACCTACCCCCCCCTTACCCTCCCCTCATTCCCCTGTTTGTAGACCTTATAAAATATCACAGACAAACATGATATAGTTCAACTCGAAATTGATTTATTAAGTTTCATTGTCAAAGTTAATTTTACATTGCTTTGAGATAAGGCAAAAGTTTCCCCCCCTCCATGAAACCAATAAAACCTATATTGAATAAAATAAAAATGATGCAGTTACCGGTAGTTCTGCAGCTTCTTGGTGGAAATAAAGACCATCTCCCGTCTCCCAGCTGCAGCAGAGACTGACTGAAATGGCTGCCAAGCCCGGTATTAATGCTTCTAAATTGATGACATCACAAAGGAGTGACATCGTCAGCCTTCCAAACACCTGGCTCAATTGCATACAGTATGTATGTATGTATGCATGTATGTGAGTGAGTCTATCTATCTATCTATCTATCTATCTATCTATCTATCTATCTTTATTAATTATGTAGAATATAGATATGGATTATTTCTAAATTACAGATTTTGTAGATATAGATTAAAGATAGATTTAAGATTGTGTGTGTGTGTGTGTGTGTGTGTGTGTGTGTGTGTGTGTGTGTGTGTGTGTGTGTGTGTGTATATATAATGTATATATGTAAAAAAAAATATAAAATCTGTAGTTATGTATGTATGTATGTATGGCGGGCGGGCAAAAAAGGCCTGCTGTATGTTTTTAAGTTCTTCGGATGACCATGCCGCTCTAATATTCTCCTTACTAGGGTCTACTAATGCTGGCCCAGGGGAAGGCAATAAAGCCCTATGGGGCCGAAGCCAATTTCCCTTATTTTAGGTTAAAAGTTTCCATCCGTCCCCACTGGAAATGCGGCCGGCCGAAGAGATCCCTCCAACCGACCGACCGACGCACCTTCAGAGACAAACTAGTGCTTGCTTCTAGTGTCATCGCCGGCTTAACCATCCTTTGTAGGGAGCTGACGAGTCCTGCAGTAGCAGCAGCAGCAGGCTCTGCAAGCCTAGGATGCGTGAGCACGGTGCAAGAGGAAGGACTGAGGGTGTGAGGCTGGGCGCGGTTGAGAAGGCGTGGGGCGGGGCTATGGAAAGTTTTAATAGCTCTCCCAGCTGCCTGGGTGCATTGTGGGTGCGCCCAGAGTGCTGGCTGAGCGTGTTGCCTCAAGCCTTGGAAGTGGAGTTGGGCGGGCCGGGCTACAGGTGAAACCCATTTCGGGTTATCGCTTCTCGGCCTTTTGGCTAAGATCAAGTGTAGTATCTGTTCTTATCAGTTTAATATCTGATACGTCCCCTATCTGGGGACCATATATTAAATGGATTTTTAGAACAGGGAGCTGGAAAAAGAGCTTGCTCTGTCCACTCCACGCATTGACC
Source organism: Eleutherodactylus coqui (assembly GCF_035609145.1). Classification (NCBI taxonomy): domain Eukaryota; kingdom Metazoa; phylum Chordata; class Amphibia; order Anura; family Eleutherodactylidae; genus Eleutherodactylus; species Eleutherodactylus coqui. The sequence continues at coordinate 22,635 of NW_027102592.1, read as the reverse complement.
TGGTATTGCAGTACCTCCAGGACCGGTGCACCCCCTTTCCTACAGCAGTTTCCAAAAGCAGAAAAACAAAACCGACGAGCAAGAGGTGCAGCGCAGCTGTGGCGGCGGCTGCTGCTACCACCCAAGCACTTTGATTGACACTCAGCCCGTCTGCTCGCAACATTGTATCCACTGAGCAGCTGCGTCTGCCAGAGTGTGCACAGCACAGGTACAACTGGAAGCAAAACACACACACACACACACACCAGTTCATATGGCAGCCGCACTCTATAGTTCGTACCTACCGCTGCGCTAATAGCCAAGTTGGAAACATCGGGCAGGCACAGCGTATCCTGGCAGCCTGCGTCTGTATGCTCCACGTATTCGGGTCATGGGTGTATGTGCAGGGGGCCCGGAGCCCTAGGGGGCCCATAAAGTCTCTCTTCCCCACATTGTAAACCAATGCTATCAATGACGCTTTATAGTTTGGGGGCCCAGTTCCAGACTTTGTACTGGGGCCCCGCAGCTTCAAGTTACACCTCCGGATCAGGATAATGCTAGGCCATTCCAACCAGCCTGTGTGTGTGACCTGCAGTCGCTGGTAGTCGAAAAGCGGCCGGCCCCGGATGCGCGCTTTCAGAGTGGACAGACAGCAGCGGACCCCCAATCACACAGGCCCAAGGCTTGCTATGTAGCACGGAATACCTCATTGGACTGCAGCACTCCACGCGGGCTGAGATACACGCTCCACGTGGGATGGGCAGTATTCGTCCATGAAGATCCAGCCAACGTTTAGAGATGGAGCAACACTCGGGGAGCAAAGAACTCCAACGAACGGACGCCTACTTTACAAGGATGTATTGCTTTATTCAATGCATGGACACAGAAACAGTTCAACCGCTCGATTACAGACCGCAGTCAATACAGTAAAGAAAGAAATGTGTCTGTTTAATGTAAACTTGCATGGAGCTCGTTTGTCAGCCACTGACTGACTGAATGCTGAAACGTGGTCTGACGTTACATGCACCACCAGGGATAAGGCCTTGCCTATAAGCATTCCCCAGCTGGCAAAAACCGAACCTCCCTGCCTATTCCTCACCATGGAAGAACGGAACCTACCTTTTTTTTAAAAAAAGAAAGCCACAGCAGCAGCCAACTCGATTTTGGTAGGCCGCTGTCTCCCCCTTGTGTGCTGCATAAAAAATGCACTCCACTAAAAATAGCAATGATCCACGAAATAGAGCGTATGGAGAGAATGAGGCTTCCAGATGAGCCGTCAGGCTATGATAAATTGTATCACACCTGGGCGATATGGATAGATGCCCGGAGCTCACCCCTATTTACCAAGTGGTTACAGACAGGGACATGTGAGTAACACGTTTAAACCACAATCGTAAAGAGAAACAACAATTCCGGAGCCCGCCCCCCCCCCCCTTTTTGTTTTATTTTTTCTTTCTCCCGTGTCATAGATACCTACCCCCCCCTTACCCTCCCCTCATTCCCCTGTTTGTAGACCTTATAAAATATCACAGACAAACATGATATAGTTCAACTCGAAATTGATTTATTAAGTTTCATTGTCAAAGTTAATTTTACATTGCTTTGAGATAAGGCAAAAGTTTCCCCCCCTCCATGAAACCAATAAAACCTATATTGAATAAAATAAAAATGATGCAGTTACCGGTAGTTCTGCAGCTTCTTGGTGGAAATAAAGACCATCTCCCGTCTCCCAGCTGCAGCAGAGACTGACTGAAATGGCTGCCAAGCCCGGTATTAATGCTTCTAAATTGATGACATCACAAAGGAGTGACATCGTCAGCCTTCCAAACACCTGGCTCAATTGCATACAGTATGTATGTATGTATGCATGTATGTGAGTGAGTCTATCTATCTATCTATCTATCTATCTATCTATCTATCTTATTAATTATGTAGAATATAGATATGGATTATTTCTAAATTACAGATTTTGTAGATATAGATTAAAGATAGATTTAAGATTGTGTGTGTGTGTGTGTGTGTGTGTGTGTGTGTGTGTGTGTGTGTGTGTGTGTGTATATATAATGTATATATGTAAAAAAAAATATAAAATCTGTAGTTATGTATGTATGTATGTATGGCGGGCGGGCAAAAAAGGCCTGCTGTATGTTTTTAAGTTCTTCGGATGACCATGCCGCTCTAATATTCTCCTTACTAGGGTCTACTAATGCTGGCCCAGGGGAAGGCAATAAAGCCCTATGGGGCCGAAGCCAATTTCCCTTATTTTAGGTTAAAAGTTTCCATCCGTCCCCACTGGAAATGCGGCCGGCCGAAGAGATCCCTCCAACCGACCGACCGACGCACCTTCAGAGACAAACTAGTGCTTGCTTCTAGTGTCATCGCCGGCTTAACCATCCTTTGTAGGGAGCTGACGAGTCCTGCAGTAGCAGCAGCAGCAGGCTCTGCAAGCCTAGGATGCGTGAGCACGGTGCAAGAGGAAGGACTGAGGGTGTGAGGCTGGGCGCGGTTGAGAAGGCGTGGGGCGGGGCTATGGAAAGTTTTAATAGCTCTCCCAGCTGCCTGGGTGCATTGTGGGTGCGCCCAGAGTGCTGGCTGAGCGTGTTGCCTCAAGCCTTGGAAGTGGAGTTGGGCGGGCCGGGCTACAGGTGAAACCCATTTCGGGTTATCGCTTCTCGGCCTTTTGGCTAAGATCAAGTGTAGTATCTGTTCTTATCAGTTTAATATCTGATACGTCTCCTATCTGGGGACCATATATTAAATGGATTTTTAGAACAGGGAGCTGGAAAAAGAGCTTGCTCTGTCCACTCCACGCATTGACCTGGTATTGCAGTACCTCCAGGACCGGTGCACCCCCTTTCCTACAGCAGTTTCCAAAAGCAGAAAAACAAAACCGACGAGCAAGAGGTGCAGCGCAGCTGTGGCGGCGGCTGCTGCTACCACCCAAGCACTTTGATTGACACTCAGCCCGTCTGCTCGCAACATTGTATCCACTGAGCAGCTGCGTCTGCCAGAGTGTGCACAGCACAGGTACAACTGGAAGCAAAACACACACACACACACACACCAGTTCATATGGCAGCCGCACTCTATAGTTCGTACCTACCGCTGCGCTAATAGCCAAGTTGGAAACATCGGGCAGGCACAGCGTATCCTGGCAGCCTGCGTCTGTATGCTCCACGTATTCGGGTCATGGGTGTATGTGCAGGGGGCCCGGAGCCCTAGGGGGCCCATAAAGTCTCTCTTCCCCACATTGTAAACCAATGCTATCAATGACGCTTTATAGTTTGGGGGCCCAGTTCCAGACTTTGTACTGGGGCCCCGCAGCTTCAAGTTACACCTCCGGATCAGGATAATGCTAGGCCATTCCAACCAGCCTGTGTGTGTGACCTGCAGTCGCTGGTAGTCGAAAAGCGGCCGGCCCCGGATGCGCGCTTCAGAGTGGACAGACAGCAGCGGACCCCCAATCACACAGGCCCAAGGCTTGCTATGTAGCACGGAATACCTCATTGGACTGCAGCACTCCACGCGGGCTGAGATACACGCTCCACGTGGGATGGGCAGTATTCGTCCATGAAGATCCAGGCCAACGTTTAGAGATGGAGCAACACTCGGGGAGCAAAGAACTCCAACGAACGGACGCCTACTTTACAAGGATGTATTGCTTTATTCAATGCATGGACACAGAAACAGTTCAACCGCTCGATTACAGACCGCAGTCAATACAGTAAAGAAAGAAATGTGTCTGTTTAATGTAAACTTGCATGGAGCTCGTTTGTCAGCCACTGACTGACTGAATGCTGAAACGTGGTCTGACGTTACATGCACCACCAGGGATAAGGCCTTGCCTATAAGCATTCCCCAGCTGGCAAAAACCGAACCTCCCTGCCTATTCCTCACCATGGAAGAACGGAACCTACCTTTTTTTTAAAAAAAGAAAGCCACAGCAGCAGCCAACTCGATTTTGGTAGGCCGCTGTCTCCCCCTTGTGTGCTGCATAAAAAATGCACTCCACTAAAAATAGCAATGATCCACGAAATAGAGCGTATGGAGAGAATGAGGCTTCCAGATGAGCCGTCAGGCTATGATAAATTGTATCACACCTGGGCGATATGGATAGATGCCCGGAGCTCACCCCTATTTACCAAGTGGTTACAGACAGGGACATGTGAGTAACACGTTTAAACCACAATCGTAAAGAGAAACAACAATTCCGGAGCCCGCCCCCCCCCCCCCTTTTTGTTTTATTTTTTCTTTCTCCCGTGTCATAGATACCTACCCCCCCCTTACCCTCCCCTCATTCCCCTGTTTGTAGACCTTATAAAATATCACAGACAAACATGATATAGTTCAACTCGAAATTGATTTATTAAGTTTCATTGTCAAAGTTAATTTTACATTGCTTTGAGATAAGGCAAAAGTTTCCCCCCCTCCATGAAACCAATAAAACCTATATTGAATAAAATAAAAATGATGCAGTTACCGGTAGTTCTGCAGCTTCTTGGTGGAAATAAAGACCATCTCCCGTCTCCCAGCTGCAGCAGAGACTGACTGAAATGGCTGCCAAGCCCGGTATTAATGCTTCTAAATTGATGACATCACAAAGGAGTGACATCGTCAGCCTTCCAAACACCTGGCTCAATTGCATACAGTATGTATGTATGTATGCATGTATGTGAGTGAGTCTATCTATCTATCTATCTATCTATCTATCTATCTATCTTTATTAATTATGTAGAATATAGATATGGATTATTTCTAAATTACAGATTTTGTAGATATAGATTAAAGATAGATTTAAGATTGTGTGTGTGTGTGTGTGTGTGTGTGTGTGTGTGTGTGTGTGTGTGTGTGTGTGTGTGTGTATATATAATGTATATATGTAAAAAAAAATATAAAATCTGTAGTTATGTATGTATGTATGTATGGCGGGCGGGCAAAAAAGGCCTGCTGTATGTTTTTAAGTTCTTCGGATGACCATGCCGCTCTAATATTCTCCTTACTAGGGTCTACTAATGCTGGCCCAGGGGAAGGCAATAAAGCCCTATGGGGCCGAAGCCAATTTCCCTTATTTTAGGTTAAAAGTTTCCATCCGTCCCCACTGGAAATGCGGCCGGCCGAAGAGATCCCTCCAACCGACCGACCGACGCACCTTCAGAGACAAACTAGTGCTTGCTTCTAGTGTCATCGCCGGCTTAACCATCCTTTGTAGGGAGCTGACGAGTCCTGCAGTAGCAGCAGCAGCAGGCTCTGCAAGCCTAGGATGCGTGAGCACGGTGCAAGAGGAAGGACTGAGGGTGTGAGGCTGGGCGCGGTTGAGAAGGCGTGGGGCGGGGCTATGGAAAGTTTTAATAGCTCTCCCAGCTGCCTGGGTGCATTGTGGGTGCGCCCAGAGTGCTGGCTGAGCGTGTTGCCTCAAGCCTTGGAAGTGGAGTTGGGCGGGCCGGGCTACAGGTGAAACCCATTTCGGGTTATCGCTTCTCGGCCTTTTGGCTAAGATCAAGTGTAGTATCTGTTCTTATCAGTTTAATATCTGATACGTCCCCTATCTGGGGACCATATATTAAATGGATTTTTAGAACAGGGAGCTGGAAAAAGAGCTTGCTCTGTCCACTCCACGCATTGACCTGGTATTGCAGTACCTCCAGGACCGGTGCACCCCCTTTCCTACAGCAGTTTCCAAAAGCAGAAAAACAAAACCGACGAGCAAGAGGTGCAGCGCAGCTGTGGCGGCGGCTGCTGCTACCACCCAAGCACTTTGATTGACACTCAGCCCGTCTGCTCGCAACATTGTATCCACTGAGCAGCTGCGTCTGCCAGAGTGTGCACAGCACAGGTACAACTGGAAGCAAAACACACACACACACACACACCAGTTCATATGGCAGCCGCACTCTATAGTTCGTACCTACCGCTGCGCTAATAGCCAAGTTGGAAACATCGGGCAGGCACAGCGTATCCTGGCAGCCTGCGTCTGTATGCTCCACGTATTCGGGTCATGGGTGTATGTGCAGGGGGCCCGGAGCCCTAGGGGGCCCATAAAGTCTCTCTTCCCCACATTGTAAACCAATGCTATCAATGACGCTTTATAGTTTGGGGGCCCAGTTCCAGACTTTGTACTGGGGCCCCGCAGCTTCAAGTTACACCTCCGGATCAGGATAATGCTAGGCCATTCCAACCAGCCTGTGTGTGTGACCTGCAGTCGCTGGTAGTCGAAAAGCGGCCGGCCCCGGATGCGCGCTTCAGAGTGGACAGACAGCAGCGGACCCCCAATCACACAGGCCCAAGGCTTGCTATGTAGCACGGAATACCTCATTGGACTGCAGCACTCCACGCGGGCTGAGATACACGCTCCACGTGGGATGGGCAGTATTCGTCCATGAAGATCCAGGCCAACGTTTAGAGATGGAGCAACACTCGGGGAGCAAAGAACTCCAACGAACGGACGCCTACTTTACAAGGATGTATTGCTTTATTCAATGCATGGACACAGAAACAGTTCAACCGCTCGATTACAGACCGCAGTCAATACAGTAAAGAAAGAAATGTGTCTGTTTAATGTAAACTTGCATGGAGCTCGTTTGTCAGCCACTGACTGACTGAATGCTGAAACGTGGTCTGACGTTACATGCACCACCAGGGATAAGGCCTTGCCTATAAGCATTCCCCAGCTGGCAAAAACCGAACCTCCCTGCCTATTCCTCACCATGGAAGAACGGAACCTACCTTTTTTTTAAAAAAAGAAAGCCACAGCAGCAGCCAACTCGATTTTGGTAGGCCGCTGTCTCCCCCTTGTGTGCTGCATAAAAAATGCACTCCACTAAAAATAGCAATGATCCACGAAATAGAGCGTATGGAGAGAATGAGGCTTCCAGATGAGCCGTCAGGCTATGATAAATTGTATCACACCTGGGCGATATGGATAGATGCCCGGAGCTCACCCCTATTTACCAAGTGGTTACAGACAGGGACATGTGAGTAACACGTTTAAACCACAATCGTAAAGAGAAACAACAATTCCGGAGCCCGCCCCCCCCCCCCTTTTTGTTTTATTTTTTCTTTCTCCCGTGTCATAGATACCTACCCCCCCCTTACCCTCCCCTCATTCCCCTGTTTGTAGACCTTATAAAATATCACAGACAAACATGATATAGTTCAACTCGAAATTGATTTATTAAGTTTCATTGTCAAAGTTAATTTTACATTGCTTTGAGATAAGGCAAAAGTTTCCCCCCCTCCATGAAACCAATAAAACCTATATTGAATAAAATAAAAATGATGCAGTTACCGGTAGTTCTGCAGCTTCTTGGTGGAAATAAAGACCATCTCCCGTCTCCCAGCTGCAGCAGAGACTGACTGAAATGGCTGCCAAGCCCGGTATTAATGCTTCTAAATTGATGACATCACAAAGGAGTGACATCGTCAGCCTTCCAAACACCTGGCTCAATTGCATACAGTATGTATGTATGTATGCATGTATGTGAGTGAGTCTATCTATCTATCTATCTATCTATCTATCTATCTATCTATCTATCTATCTTTATTAATTATGTAGAATATAGATATGGATTATTTCTAAATTACAGATTTTGTAGATATAGATTAAAGATAGATTTAAGATTGTGTGTGTGTGTGTGTGTGTGTGTGTGTGTGTGTGTGTGTGTGTGTGTGTGTGTGTGTGTGTGTGTGTGTGTATATATAATGTATATATGTAAAAAAAAATATAAAATCTGTAGTTATGTATGTATGTATGTATGGCGGGCGGGCAAAAAAGGCCTGCTGTATGTTTTTAAGTTCTTCGGATGACCATGCCGCTCTAATATTCTCCTTACTAGGGTCTACTAATGCTGGCCCAGGGGAAGGCAATAAAGCCCTATGGGGCCGAAGCCAATTTCCCTTATTTTAGGTTAAAAGTTTCCATCCGTCCCCACTGGAAATGCGGCCGGCCGAAGAGATCCCTCCAACCGACCGACCGACGCACCTTCAGAGACAAACTAGTGCTTGCTTCTAGTGTCATCGCCGGCTTAACCATCCTTTGTAGGGAGCTGACGAGTCCTGCAGTAGCAGCAGCAGCAGGCTCTGCAAGCCTAGGATGCGTGAGCACGGTGCAAGAGGAAGGACTGAGGGTGTGAGGCTGGGCGCGGTTGAGAAGGCGTGGGGCGGGGCTATGGAAAGTTTTAATAGCTCTCCCAGCTGCCTGGGTGCATTGTGGGTGCGCCCAGAGTGCTGGCTGAGCGTGTTGCCTCAAGCCTTGGAAGTGGAGTTGGGCGGGCCGGGCTACAGGTGAAACCCATTTCGGGTTATCGCTTCTCGGCCTTTTGGCTAAGATCAAGTGTAGTATCTGTTCTTATCAGTTTAATATCTGATACGTCCCCTATCTGGGGACCATATATTAAATGGATTTTTAGAACAGGGAGCTGGAAAAAGAGCTTGCTCTGTCCACTCCACGCATTGACCTGGTATTGCAGTACCTCCAGGACCGGTGCACCCCCTTTCCTACAGCAGTTTCCAAAAGCAGAAAAACAAAACCGACGAGCAAGAGGTGCAGCGCAGCTGTGGCGGCGGCTGCTGCTACCACCCAAGCACTTTGATTGACACTCAGCCCGTCTGCTCGCAACATTGTATCCACTGAGCAGCTGCGTCTGCCAGAGTGTGCACAGCACAGGTACAACTGGAAGCAAAACACACACACACACACACACCAGTTCATATGGCAGCCGCACTCTATAGTTCGTACCTACCGCTGCGCTAATAGCCAAGTTGGAAACATCGGGCAGGCACAGCGTATCCTGGCAGCCTGCGTCTGTATGCTCCACGTATTCGGGTCATGGGTGTATGTGCAGGGGGCCCGGAGCCCTAGGGGGCCCATAAAGTCTCTCTTCCCCACATTGTAAACCAATGCTATCAATGACGCTTTATAGTTTGGGGGCCCAGTTCCAGACTTTGTACTGGGGCCCCGCAGCTTCAAGTTACACCTCCGGATCAGGATAATGCTAGGCCATTCCAACCAGCCTGTGTGTGTGACCTGCAGTCGCTGGTAGTCGAAAAGCGGCCGGCCCCGGATGCGCGCTTCAGAGTGGACAGACAGCAGCGGACCCCCAATCACACAGGCCCAAGGCTTGCTATGTAGCACGGAATACCTCATTGGACTGCAGCACTCCACGCGGGCTGAGATACACGCTCCACGTGGGATGGGCAGTATTCGTCCATGAAGATCCAGGCCAACGTTTAGAGATGGAGCAACACTCGGGGAGCAAAGAACTCCAACGAACGGACGCCTACTTTACAAGGATGTATTGCTTTATTCAATGCATGGACACAGAAACAGTTCAACCGCTCGATTACAGACCGCAGTCAATACAGTAAAGAAAGAAATGTGTCTGTTTAATGTAAACTTGCATGGAGCTCGTTTGTCAGCCACTGACTGACTGAATGCTGAAACGTGGTCTGACGTTACATGCACCACCAGGGATAAGGCCTTGCCTATAAGCATTCCCCAGCTGGCAAAAACCGAACCTCCCTGCCTATTCCTCACCATGGAAGAACGGAACCTACCTTTTTTTTAAAAAAAGAAAGCCACAGCAGCAGCCAACTCGATTTTGGTAGGCCGCTGTCTCCCCCTTGTGTGCTGCATAAAAAATGCACTCCACTAAAAATAGCAATGATCCACGAAATAGAGCGTATGGAGAGAATGAGGCTTCCAGATGAGCCGTCAGGCTATGATAAATTGTATCACACCTGGGCGATATGGATAGATGCCCGGAGCTCACCCCTATTTACCAAGTGGTTACAGACAGGGACATGTGAGTAACACGTTTAAACCACAATCGTAAAGAGAAACAACAATTCCGGAGCCCGCCCCCCCCCCCCTTTTTGTTTTATTTTTTCTTTCTCCCGTGTCATAGATACCTACCCCCCCCTTACCCTCCCCTCATTCCCCTGTTTGTAGACCTTATAAAATATCACAGACAAACATGATATAGTTCAACTCGAAATTGATTTATTAAGTTTCATTGTCAAAGTTAATTTTACATTGCTTTGAGATAAGGCAAAAGTTTCCCCCCCTCCATGAAACCAATAAAACCTATATTGAATAAAATAAAAATGATGCAGTTACCGGTAGTTCTGCAGCTTCTTGGTGGAAATAAAGACCATCTCCCGTCTCCCAGCTGCAGCAGAGACTGACTGAAATGGCTGCCAAGCCCGGTATTAATGCTTCTAAATTGATGACATCACAAAGGAGTGACATCGTCAGCCTTCCAAACACCTGGCTCAATTGCATACAGTATGTATGTATGTATGCATGTATGTGAGTGAGTCTATCTATCTATCTATCTATCTATCTATCTATCTATCTTTATTAATTATGTAGAATATAGATATGGATTATTTCTAAATTACAGATTTTGTAGATATAGATTAAAGATAGATTTAAGATTGTGTGTGTGTGTGTGTGTGTGTGTGTGTGTGTGTGTGTGTGTGTGTGTGTGTGTGTGTGTGTGTGTGTATATATAATGTATATATGTAAAAAAAAATATAAAATCTGTAGTTATGTATGTATGTATGTATGGCGGGCGGGCAAAAAAGGCCTGCTGTATGTTTTTAAGTTCTTCGGATGACCATGCCGCTCTAATATTCTCCTTACTAGGGTCTACTAATGCTGGCCCAGGGGAAGGCAATAAAGCCCTATGGGGCCGAAGCCAATTTCCCTTATTTTAGGTTAAAAGTTTCCATCCGTCCCCACTGGAAATGCGGCCGGCCGAAGAGATCCCTCCAACCGACCGACCGACGCACCTTCAGAGACAAACTAGTGCTTGCTTCTAGTGTCATCGCCGGCTTAACCATCCTTTGTAGGGAGCTGACGAGTCCTGCAGTAGCAGCAGCAGCAGGCTCTGCAAGCCTAGGATGCGTGAGCACGGTGCAAGAGGAAGGACTGAGGGTGTGAGGCTGGGCGCGGTTGAGAAGGCGTGGGGCGGGGCTATGGAAAGTTTTAATAGCTCTCCCAGCTGCCTGGGTGCATTGTGGGTGCGCCCAGAGTGCTGGCTGAGCGTGTTGCCTCAAGCCTTGGAAGTGGAGTTGGGCGGGCCGGGCTACAGGTGAAACCCATTTCGGGTTATCGCTTCTCGGCCTTTTGGCTAAGATCAAGTGTAGTATCTGTTCTTATCAGTTTAATATCTGATACGTCCCCTATCTGGGGACCATATATTAAATGGATTTTTAGAACAGGGAGCTGGAAAAAGAGCTTGCTCTGTCCACTCCACGCATTGACCTGGTATTGCAGTACCTCCAGGACCGGTGCACCCCCTTTCCTACAGCAGTTTCCAAAAGCAGAAAAACAAAACCGACGAGCAAGAGGTGCAGCGCAGCTGTGGCGGCGGCTGCTGCTACCACCCAAGCACTTTGATTGACACTCAGCCCGTCTGCTCGCAACATTGTATCCACTGAGCAGCTGCGTCTGCCAGAGTGTGCACAGCACAGGTACAACTGGAAGCAAAACACACACACACACACACACCAGTTCATATGGCAGCCGCACTCTATAGTTCGTACCTACCGCTGCGCTAATAGCCAAGTTGGAAACATCGGGCAGGCACAGCGTATCCTGGCAGCCTGCGTCTGTATGCTCCACGTATTCGGGTCATGGGTGTATGTGCAGGGGGCCCGGAGCCCTAGGGGGCCCATAAAGTCTCTCTTCCCCACATTGTAAACCAATGCTATCAATGACGCTTTATAGTTTGGGGGCCCAGTTCCAGACTTTGTACTGGGGCCCCGCAGCTTCAAGTTACACCTCCGGATCAGGATAATGCTAGGCCATTCCAACCAGCCTGTGTGTGTGACCTGCAGTCGCTGGTAGTCGAAAAGCGGCCGGCCCCGGATGCGCGCTTCAGAGTGGACAGACAGCAGCGGACCCCCAATCACACAGGCCCAAGGCTTGCTATGTAGCACGGAATACCTCATTGGACTGCAGCACTCCACGCGGGCTGAGATACACGCTCCACGTGGGATGGGCAGTATTCGTCCATGAAGATCCAGGCCAACGTTTAGAGATGGAGCAACACTCGGGGAGCAAAGAACTCCAACGAACGGACGCCTACTTTACAAGGATGTATTGCTTTATTCAATGCATGGACACAGAAACAGTTCAACCGCTCGATTACAGACCGCAGTCAATACAGTAAAGAAAGAAATGTGTCTGTTTAATGTAAACTTGCATGGAGCTCGTTTGTCAGCCACTGACTGACTGAATGCTGAAACGTGGTCTGACGTTACATGCACCACCAGGGATAAGGCCTTGCCTATAAGCATTCCCCAGCTGGCAAAAACCGAACCTCCCTGCCTATTCCTCACCATGGAAGAACGGAACCTACCTTTTTTTTAAAAAAAGAAAGCCACAGCAGCAGCCAACTCGATTTTGGTAGGCCGCTGTCTCCCCCTTGTGTGCTGCATAAAAAATGCACTCCACTAAAAATAGCAATGATCCACGAAATAGAGCGTATGGAGAGAATGAGGCTTCCAGATGAGCCGTCAGGCTATGATAAATTGTATCACACCTGGGCGATATGGATAGATGCCCGGAGCTCACCCCTATTTACCAAGTGGTTACAGACAGGGACATGTGAGTAACACGTTTAAACCACAATCGTAAAGAGAAACAACAATTCCGGAGCCCGCCCCCCCCCCCCTTTTTGTTTTATTTTTTCTTTCTCCCGTGTCATAGATACCTACCCCCCCCTTACCCTCCCCTCATTCCCCTGTTTGTAGACCTTATAAAATATCACAGACAAACATGATATAGTTCAACTCGAAATTGATTTATTAAGTTTCATTGTCAAAGTTAATTTTACATTGCTTTGAGATAAGGCAAAAGTTTCCCCCCCTCCATGAAACCAATAAAACCTATATTGAATAAAATAAAAATGATGCAGTTACCGGTAGTTCTGCAGCTTCTTGGTGGAAATAAAGACCATCTCCCGTCTCCCAGCTGCAGCAGAGACTGACTGAAATGGCTGCCAAGCCCGGTATTAATGCTTCTAAATTGATGACATCACAAAGGAGTGACATCGTCAGCCTTCCAAACACCTGGCTCAATTGCATACAGTATGTATGTATGTATGCATGTATGTGAGTGAGTCTATCTATCTATCTATCTATCTATCTATCTATCTATCTATCTATCTTTATTAATTATGTAGAATATAGATATGGATTATTTCTAAATTACAGATTTTGTAGATATAGATTAAAGATAGATTTAAGATTGTGTGTGTGTGTGTGTGTGTGTGTGTGTGTGTGTGTGTGTGTGTGTGTGTGTGTGTGTGTGTGTGTGTATATATAATGTATATATGTAAAAAAAAATATAAAATCTGTAGTTATGTATGTATGTATGTATGGCGGGCGGGCAAAAAAGGCCTGCTGTATGTTTTTAAGTTCTTCGGATGACCATGCCGCTCTAATATTCTCCTTACTAGGGTCTACTAATGCTGGCCCAGGGGAAGGCAATAAAGCCCTATGGGGCCGAAGCCAATTTCCCTTATTTTAGGTTAAAAGTTTCCATCCGTCCCCACTGGAAATGCGGCCGGCCGAAGAGATCCCTCCAACCGACCGACCGACGCACCTTCAGAGACAAACTAGTGCTTGCTTCTAGTGTCATCGCCGGCTTAACCATCCTTTGTAGGGAGCTGACGAGTCCTGCAGTAGCAGCAGCAGCAGGCTCTGCAAGCCTAGGATGCGTGAGCACGGTGCAAGAGGAAGGACTGAGGGTGTGAGGCTGGGCGCGGTTGAGAAGGCGTGGGGCGGGGCTATGGAAAGTTTTAATAGCTCTCCCAGCTGCCTGGGTGCATTGTGGGTGCGCCCAGAGTGCTGGCTGAGCGTGTTGCCTCAAGCCTTGGAAGTGGAGTTGGGCGGGCCGGGCTACAGGTGAAACCCATTTCGGGTTATCGCTTCTCGGCCTTTTGGCTAAGATCAAGTGTAGTATCTGTTCTTATCAGTTTAATATCTGATACGTCCCCTATCTGGGGACCATATATTAAATGGATTTTTAGAACAGGGAGCTGGAAAAAGAGCTTGCTCTGTCCACTCCACGCATTGACCTGGTATTGCAGTACCTCCAGGACCGGTGCACCCCCTTTCCTACAGCAGTTTCCAAAAGCAGAAAAACAAAACCGACGAGCAAGAGGTGCAGCGCAGCTGTGGCGGCGGCTGCTGCTACCACCCAAGCACTTTGATTGACACTCAGCCCGTCTGCTCGCAACATTGTATCCACTGAGCAGCTGCGTCTGCCAGAGTGTGCACAGCACAGGTACAACTGGAAGCAAAACACACACACACACACACACCAGTTCATATGGCAGCCGCACTCTATAGTTCGTACCTACCGCTGCGCTAATAGCCAAGTTGGAAACATCGGGCAGGCACAGCGTATCCTGGCAGCCTGCGTCTGTATGCTCCACGTATTCGGGTCATGGGTGTATGTGCAGGGGGCCCGGAGCCCTAGGGGGCCCATAAAGTCTCTCTTCCCCACATTGTAAACCAATGCTATCAATGACGCTTTATAGTTTGGGGGCCCAGTTCCAGACTTTGTACTGGGGCCCCGCAGCTTCAAGTTACACCTCCGGATCAGGATAATGCTAGGCCATTCCAACCAGCCTGTGTGTGTGACCTGCAGTCGCTGGTAGTCGAAAAGCGGCCGGCCCCGGATGCGCGCTTCAGAGTGGACAGACAGCAGCGGACCCCCAATCACACAGGCCCAAGGCTTGCTATGTAGCACGGAATACCTCATTGGACTGCAGCACTCCACGCGGGCTGAGATACACGCTCCACGTGGGATGGGCAGTATTCGTCCATGAAGATCCAGGCCAACGTTTAGAGATGGAGCAACACTCGGGGAGCAAAGAACTCCAACGAACGGACGCCTACTTTACAAGGATGTATTGCTTTATTCAATGCATGGACACAGAAACAGTTCAACCGCTCGATTACAGACCGCAGTCAATACAGTAAAGAAAGAAATGTGTCTGTTTAATGTAAACTTGCATGGAGCTCGTTTGTCAGCCACTGACTGACTGAATGCTGAAACGTGGTCTGACGTTACATGCACCACCAGGGATAAGGCCTTGCCTATAAGCATTCCCCAGCTGGCAAAAACCGAACCTCCCTGCCTATTCCTCACCATGGAAGAACGGAACCTACCTTTTTTTTAAAAAAGAAAGCCACAGCAGCAGCCAACTCGATTTTGGTAGGCCGCTGTCTCCCCCTTGTGTGCTGCATAAAAAATGCACTCCACTAAAAATAGCAATGATCCACGAAATAGAGCGTATGGAGAGAATGAGGCTTCCAGATGAGCCGTCAGGCTATGATAAATTGTATCACACCTGGGCGATATGGATAGATGCCCGGAGCTCACCCCTATTTACCAAGTGGTTACAGACAGGGACATGTGAGTAACACGTTTAAACCACAATCGTAAAGAGAAACAACAATTCCGGAGCCCGCCCCCCCCCCCCTTTTTGTTTTATTTTTTCTTTCTCCCGTGTCATAGATACCTACCCCCCCCTTACCCTCCCCTCATTCCCCTGTTTGTAGACCTTATAAAATATCACAGACAAACATGATATAGTTCAACTCGAAATTGATTTATTAAGTTTCATTGTCAAAGTTAATTTTACATTGCTTTGAGATAAGGCAAAAGTTTCCCCCCCTCCATGAAACCAATAAAACCTATATTGAATAAAATAAAAATGATGCAGTTACCGGTAGTTCTGCAGCTTCTTGGTGGAAATAAAGACCATCTCCCGTCTCCCAGCTGCAGCAGAGACTGACTGAAATGGCTGCCAAGCCCGGTATTAATGCTTCTAAATTGATGACATCACAAAGGAGTGACATCGTCAGCCTTCCAAACACCTGGCTCAATTGCATACAGTATGTATGTATGTATGCATGTATGTGAGTGAGTCTATCTATCTATCTATCTATCTATCTATCTATCTATCTATCTTTATTAATTATGTAGAATATAGATATGGATTATTTCTAAATTACAGATTTTGTAGATATAGATTAAAGATAGATTTAAGATTGTGTGTGTGTGTGTGTGTGTGTGTGTGTGTGTGTGTGTGTGTGTGTGTGTGTGTGTGTGTGTATATATAATGTATATATGTAAAAAAAAATATAAAATCTGTAGTTATGTATGTATGTATGTATGGCGGGCGGGCAAAAAAGGCCTGCTGTATGTTTTTAAGTTCTTCGGATGACCATGCCGCTCTA
This sequence comes from Eleutherodactylus coqui, assembly GCF_035609145.1. Lineage (NCBI taxonomy): Eukaryota > Metazoa > Chordata > Amphibia > Anura > Eleutherodactylidae > Eleutherodactylus > Eleutherodactylus coqui. The sequence continues at coordinate 6,396 of NW_027102592.1, read as the reverse complement.
ATATTCTCCTTACTAGGGTCTACTAATGCTGGCCCAGGGGAAGGCAATAAAGCCCTATGGGGCCGAAGCCAATTTCCCTTATTTTAGGTTAAAAGTTTCCATCCGTCCCCACTGGAAATGCGGCCGGCCGAAGAGATCCCTCCAACCGACCGACCGACGCACCTTCAGAGACAAACTAGTGCTTGCTTCTAGTGTCATCGCCGGCTTAACCATCCTTTGTAGGGAGCTGACGAGTCCTGCAGTAGCAGCAGCAGCAGGCTCTGCAAGCCTAGGATGCGTGAGCACGGTGCAAGAGGAAGGACTGAGGGTGTGAGGCTGGGCGCGGTTGAGAAGGCGTGGGGCGGGGCTATGGAAAGTTTTAATAGCTCTCCCAGCTGCCTGGGTGCATTGTGGGTGCGCCCAGAGTGCTGGCTGAGCGTGTTGCCTCAAGCCTTGGAAGTGGAGTTGGGCGGGCCGGGCTACAGGTGAAACCCATTTCGGGTTATCGCTTCTCGGCCTTTTGGCTAAGATCAAGTGTAGTATCTGTTCTTATCAGTTTAATATCTGATACGTCCCCTATCTGGGGACCATATATTAAATGGATTTTTAGAACAGGGAGCTGGAAAAAGAGCTTGCTCTGTCCACTCCACGCATTGACCTGGTATTGCAGTACCTCCAGGACCGGTGCACCCCCTTTCCTACAGCAGTTTCCAAAAGCAGAAAAACAAAACCGACGAGCAAGAGGTGCAGCGCAGCTGTGGCGGCGGCTGCTGCTACCACCCAAGCACTTTGATTGACACTCAGCCCGTCTGCTCGCAACATTGTATCCACTGAGCAGCTGCGTCTGCCAGAGTGTGCACAGCACAGGTACAACTGGAAGCAAAACACACACACACACACACACCAGTTCATATGGCAGCCGCACTCTATAGTTCGTACCTACCGCTGCGCTAATAGCCAAGTTGGAAACATCGGGCAGGCACAGCGTATCCTGGCAGCCTGCGTCTGTATGCTCCACGTATTCGGGTCATGGGTGTATGTGCAGGGGGCCCGGAGCCCTAGGGGGCCCATAAAGTCTCTCTTCCCCACATTGTAAACCAATGCTATCAATGACGCTTTATAGTTTGGGGGCCCAGTTCCAGACTTTGTACTGGGGCCCCGCAGCTTCAAGTTACACCTCCGGATCAGGATAATGCTAGGCCATTCCAACCAGCCTGTGTGTGTGACCTGCAGTCGCTGGTAGTCGAAAAGCGGCCGGCCCCGGATGCGCGCTTCAGAGTGGACAGACAGCAGCGGACCCCCAATCACACAGGCCCAAGGCTTGCTATGTAGCACGGAATACCTCATTGGACTGCAGCACTCCACGCGGGCTGAGATACACGCTCCACGTGGGATGGGCAGTATTCGTCCATGAAGATCCAGGCCAACGTTTAGAGATGGAGCAACACTCGGGGAGCAAAGAACTCCAACGAACGGACGCCTACTTTACAAGGATGTATTGCTTTATTCAATGCATGGACACAGAAACAGTTCAACCGCTCGATTACAGACCGCAGTCAATACAGTAAAGAAAGAAATGTGTCTGTTTAATGTAAACTTGCATGGAGCTCGTTTGTCAGCCACTGACTGACTGAATGCTGAAACGTGGTCTGACGTTACATGCACCACCAGGGATAAGGCCTTGCCTATAAGCATTCCCCAGCTGGCAAAAACCGAACCTCCCTGCCTATTCCTCACCATGGAAGAACGGAACCTACCTTTTTTTTAAAAAAAGAAAGCCACAGCAGCAGCCAACTCGATTTTGGTAGGCCGCTGTCTCCCCCTTGTGTGCTGCATAAAAAATGCACTCCACTAAAAATAGCAATGATCCACGAAATAGAGCGTATGGAGAGAATGAGGCTTCCAGATGAGCCGTCAGGCTATGATAAATTGTATCACACCTGGGCGATATGGATAGATGCCCGGAGCTCACCCCTATTTACCAAGTGGTTACAGACAGGGACATGTGAGTAACACGTTTAAACCACAATCGTAAAGAGAAACAACAATTCCGGAGCCCGCCCCCCCCCCCCTTTTTGTTTTATTTTTTCTTTCTCCCGTGTCATAGATACCTACCCCCCCCTTACCCTCCCCTCATTCCCCTGTTTGTAGACCTTATAAAATATCACAGACAAACATGATATAGTTCAACTCGAAATTGATTTATTAAGTTTCATTGTCAAAGTTAATTTTACATTGCTTTGAGATAAGGCAAAAGTTTCCCCCCCTCCATGAAACCAATAAAACCTATATTGAATAAAATAAAAATGATGCAGTTACCGGTAGTTCTGCAGCTTCTTGGTGGAAATAAAGACCATCTCCCGTCTCCCAGCTGCAGCAGAGACTGACTGAAATGGCTGCCAAGCCCGGTATTAATGCTTCTAAATTGATGACATCACAAAGGAGTGACATCGTCAGCCTTCCAAACACCTGGCTCAATTGCATACAGTATGTATGTATGTATGCATGTATGTGAGTGAGTCTATCTATCTATCTATCTATCTATCTATCTATCTATCTTTATTAATTATGTAGAATATAGATATGGATTATTTCTAAATTACAGATTTTGTAGATATAGATTAAAGATAGATTTAAGATTGTGTGTGTGTGTGTGTGTGTGTGTGTGTGTGTGTGTGTGTGTGTGTGTGTGTGTGTGTGTGTATATATAATGTATATATGTAAAAAAAAATATAAAATCTGTAGTTATGTATGTATGTATGTATGGCGGGCGGGCAAAAAAGGCCTGCTGTATGTTTTTAAGTTCTTCGGATGACCATGCCGCTCTAATATTCTCCTTACTAGGGTCTACTAATGCTGGCCCAGGGGAAGGCAATAAAGCCCTATGGGGCCGAAGCCAATTTCCCTTATTTTAGGTTAAAAGTTTCCATCCGTCCCCACTGGAAATGCGGCCGGCCGAAGAGATCCCTCCAACCGACCGACCGACGCACCTTCAGAGACAAACTAGTGCTTGCTTCTAGTGTCATCGCCGGCTTAACCATCCTTTGTAGGGAGCTGACGAGTCCTGCAGTAGCAGCAGCAGCAGGCTCTGCAAGCCTAGGATGCGTGAGCACGGTGCAAGAGGAAGGACTGAGGGTGTGAGGCTGGGCGCGGTTGAGAAGGCGTGGGGCGGGGCTATGGAAAGTTTTAATAGCTCTCCCAGCTGCCTGGGTGCATTGTGGGTGCGCCCAGAGTGCTGGCTGAGCGTGTTGCCTCAAGCCTTGGAAGTGGAGTTGGGCGGGCCGGGCTACAGGTGAAACCCATTTCGGGTTATCGCTTCTCGGCCTTTTGGCTAAGATCAAGTGTAGTATCTGTTCTTATCAGTTTAATATCTGATACGTCCCCTATCTGGGGACCATATATTAAATGGATTTTTAGAACAGGGAGCTGGAAAAAGAGCTTGCTCTGTCCACTCCACGCATTGACCTGGTATTGCAGTACCTCCAGGACCGGTGCACCCCCTTTCCTACAGCAGTTTCCAAAAGCAGAAAAACAAAACCGACGAGCAAGAGGTGCAGCGCAGCTGTGGCGGCGGCTGCTGCTACCACCCAAGCACTTTGATTGACACTCAGCCCGTCTGCTCGCAACATTGTATCCACTGAGCAGCTGCGTCTGCCAGAGTGTGCACAGCACAGGTACAACTGGAAGCAAAACACACACACACACACACACCAGTTCATATGGCAGCCGCACTCTATAGTTCGTACCTACCGCTGCGCTAATAGCCAAGTTGGAAACATCGGGCAGGCACAGCGTATCCTGGCAGCCTGCGTCTGTATGCTCCACGTATTCGGGTCATGGGTGTATGTGCAGGGGGCCCGGAGCCCTAGGGGGCCCATAAAGTCTCTCTTCCCCACATTGTAAACCAATGCTATCAATGACGCTTTATAGTTTGGGGGCCCAGTTCCAGACTTTGTACTGGGGCCCCGCAGCTTCAAGTTACACCTCCGGATCAGGATAATGCTAGGCCATTCCAACCAGCCTGTGTGTGTGACCTGCAGTCGCTGGTAGTCGAAAAGCGGCCGGCCCCGGATGCGCGCTTCAGAGTGGACAGACAGCAGCGGACCCCCAATCACACAGGCCCAAGGCTTGCTATGTAGCACGGAATACCTCATTGGACTGCAGCACTCCACGCGGGCTGAGATACACGCTCCACGTGGGATGGGCAGTATTCGTCCATGAAGATCCAGGCCAACGTTTAGAGATGGAGCAACACTCGGGGAGCAAAGAACTCCAACGAACGGACGCCTACTTTACAAGGATGTATTGCTTTATTCAATGCATGGACACAGAAACAGTTCAACCGCTCGATTACAGACCGCAGTCAATACAGTAAAGAAAGAAATGTGTCTGTTTAATGTAAACTTGCATGGAGCTCGTTTGTCAGCCACTGACTGACTGAATGCTGAAACGTGGTCTGACGTTACATGCACCACCAGGGATAAGGCCTTGCCTATAAGCATTCCCCAGCTGGCAAAAACCGAACCTCCCTGCCTATTCCTCACCATGGAAGAACGGAACCTACCTTTTTTTAAAAAAAGAAAGCCACAGCAGCAGCCAACTCGATTTTGGTAGGCCGCTGTCTCCCCCTTGTGTGCTGCATAAAAAATGCACTCCACTAAAAATAGCAATGATCCACGAAATAGAGCGTATGGAGAGAATGAGGCTTCCAGATGAGCCGTCAGGCTATGATAAATTGTATCACACCTGGGCGATATGGATAGATGCCCGGAGCTCACCCCTATTTACCAAGTGGTTACAGACAGGGACATGTGAGTAACACGTTTAAACCACAATCGTAAAGAGAAACAACAATTCCGGAGCCCGCCCCCCCCCCCCTTTTTGTTTTATTTTTTCTTTCTCCCGTGTCATAGATACCTACCCCCCCCTTACCCTCCCCTCATTCCCCTGTTTGTAGACCTTATAAAATATCACAGACAAACATGATATAGTTCAACTCGAAATTGATTTATTAAGTTTCATTGTCAAAGTTAATTTTACATTGCTTTGAGATAAGGCAAAAGTTTCCCCCCCTCCATGAAACCAATAAAACCTATATTGAATAAAATAAAAATGATGCAGTTACCGGTAGTTCTGCAGCTTCTTGGTGGAAATAAAGACCATCTCCCGTCTCCCAGCTGCAGCAGAGACTGACTGAAATGGCTGCCAAGCCCGGTATTAATGCTTCTAAATTGATGACATCACAAAGGAGTGACATCGTCAGCCTTCCAAACACCTGGCTCAATTGCATACAGTATGTATGTATGTATGCATGTATGTGAGTGAGTCTATCTATCTATCTATCTATCTATCTATCTATCTTTATTAATTATGTAGAATATAGATATGGATTATTTCTAAATTACAGATTTTGTAGATATAGATTAAAGATAGATTTAAGATTGTGTGTGTGTGTGTGTGTGTGTGTGTGTGTGTGTGTGTGTGTGTGTGTGTATATATAATGTATATATGTAAAAAAAATATAAAATCTGTAGTTATGTATGTATGTATGTATGGCGGGCGGGCAAAAAAGGCCTGCTGTATGTTTTTAAGTTCTTCGGATGACCATGCCGCTCTAATATTCTCCTTACTAGGGTCTACTAATGCTGGCCCAGGGGAAGGCAATAAAGCCCTATGGGGCCGAAGCCAATTTCCCTTATTTTAGGTTAAAAGTTTCCATCCGTCCCCACTGGAAATGCGGCCGGCCGAAGAGATCCCTCCAACCGACCGACCGACGCACCTTCAGAGACAAACTAGTGCTTGCTTCTAGTGTCATCGCCGGCTTAACCATCCTTTGTAGGGAGCTGACGAGTCCTGCAGTAGCAGCAGCAGCAGGCTCTGCAAGCCTAGGATGCGTGAGCACGGTGCAAGAGGAAGGACTGAGGGTGTGAGGCTGGGCGCGGTTGAGAAGGCGTGGGGCGGGGCTATGGAAAGTTTTAATAGCTCTCCCAGCTGCCTGGGTGCATTGTGGGTGCGCCCAGAGTGCTGGCTGAGCGTGTTGCCTCAAGCCTTGGAAGTGGAGTTGGGCGGGCCGGGCTACAGGTGAAACCCATTTCGGGTTATCGCTTCTCGGCCTTTTGGCTAAGATCAAGTGTAGTATCTGTTCTTATCAGTTTAATATCTGATACGTCCCCTATCTGGGGACCATATATTAAATGGATTTTTAGAACAGGGAGCTGGAAAAAGAGCTTGCTCTGTCCACTCCACGCATTGACCTGGTATTGCAGTACCTCCAGGACCGGTGCACCCCCTTTCCTACAGCAGTTTCCAAAAGCAGAAAAACAAAACCGACGAGCAAGAGGTGCAGCGCAGCTGTGGCGGCGGCTGCTGCTACCACCCAAGCACTTTGATTGACACTCAGCCCGTCTGCTCGCAACA
>NW_027102590.1:0-62594 GCF_035609145.1 Eleutherodactylus coqui | reverse complement strand
GACCTGGGATTCCCAGCCGGTCACCCATACTGGTACTTGCCAGGCCTCAAGCTGGCTGGCGGCCGCAATCTGACGAGAGCAGGCACATTCAGCTTAGAATGCCCGTTGACAGCTCCTCCTCCTTTCCTATGGGCTTTCTGCAGTGCGAACGCACCTCCGAAACGGAAAGAAACCTACTCACGGCCTTAAAAGTCAATGGGACCTGGGATTCCCAGCCGGTCACCCATACTGGTACTTGCCAGGCCTCAAGCTGGCTGGCGGCCGCGATCTGACGAGAGCAGGTACATTCAGCTTAGAATGCCCGTTGACAGCTCCTCCTCCTTTCCTATGGGCTTTCTGCAGTGCGAACGCACCTCCGAAAAGGAAAGCAACCTACTCACGGGCCTTAAAGTCAACGGGACCTGGGATTCCCAGCCGGTCACCCATACTGGTACTTGCCAGGCCTCAAGCTGGCTGGCGGCCGCGATCTGACGAGAGCAGGCACATTCAGCTTAGAATGCCCGTTGACAGCTCCTCCTCCTTTCCTATGGGCTTTCTGCAGTGCGAACGCACCTCCGAAAAGGAAAGCAACCTACTCACGGCCTTAAAAGTCAACGGGACCTGGGATTCCCAGCCGGTCACCCATACTGGTACTTGCCAGGCCTCAAGCTGGCTGGCGGCCGCGATCTGACGAGAGCAGGCACATTCAGCTTAGAATGCCCGTTGACAGCTCCTCCTCCTTTCCTATGGGCTTTCTGCAGTGCGAACGCACCTCCGAAACGGAAAGAAACCTACTCACGGCCTTAAAAGTCAACGGGACCTGGGATTCCCAGCCGGTCACCCATACTGGTACTTGCCAGGCCTCAAGCTGGCTGGCGGCCGCGATCTGACGAGAGCAGGCACATTTCAGCTTAGAATGCCCGTTGACAGCTCCTCCTCCTTTCCTATGGGCTTTCTGCAGTGCAAACGCACCTCCGAAAAGGAAAGAAACCTACTCACGGCCTTAAAAGTCAACGGGACCTGGGATTCCCAGCCGGTCACCCATACTGGTACTTGCCAGGCCTCAAGCTGGCTGGCGGCCGCGATCTGACGAGAGCAGGCACATTCAGCTTAGAATGCCCGTTGATAGCTCCTCCTCCTTTCCTATGGGCTTTCTGCAGTGCGAACGCACTTCCGAAAAGAAAAGAAACCTACTCACGGCCTTAAAAGTCAACGGGACCTGGGATTCCCAGCCGGTCACCCATACTGGTACTTGCCAGGCCTCAAGCTGGCTGGCGGCCGCGATCTGACGAGAGCAGGCACATTCAGCTTAGATTGCCCGTTGACAGCTCCTCCTCCTTTCCTATGGGCTTTCTGCAGTGCGAACGCACCTCCGAAAAGGAAAGAAACCTACTCACGGCCTTAAAAGTCAACTGGACCTGGGATTCCAGCCGGTCACCCATACTGGTACTTGCCAGGCCTCAAGCTGGCTGGCGGCCGCGATCTGACGAGAGCAGGCACATTCAGCTTAGAATGCCCGTTGACAGCTCCTCCTCCTTTCCTATGGGCTTTCTGCAGTGCGAACGCACTTCCGAAAAGGAAAGAAACCTACTCACGGCCTTAAAAGTCAACGGGACCTGGGATTCCCAGCCGGTCACCCATACTGGTACTTGCCAGGCCTCAAGCTGGCTGGCGGCCGCGATCTGACGAGAGCAGGCACATTCAGCTTAGAATGCCCGTTGACAGCTCCTCCTCCTTTCCTATGGGCTTTCTGCAGTGCGAACGCACCTCCGAAAAGGAAAGCAACCTACTCACGGCCTTAAAAGTCAACGGGACCTGGGATTCCCAGCCGGTCACCCATACTGGTACTTGCCAGGCCTCAAGCTGGCTGGCGGCCGCGATCTGACGAGAGCAGGCACATTCAGCTAAGAATGCCCGTTGACAGCTCCTCCTCCTTTCCTATGGGCTTTCTGCAGTGCGAACGCACCTCCGAAAAGGAAAGAAACCTACTCACGGCCTTAAAAGTCAACGGGACCTGGGATTCCCAGCCGGTCACCCATACTGGTACTTGCCAGGCCTCAAGCTGGCTGGCGGCCGCGATCTGACGAGAGCAGGCACATTCAGCTTAGAATGCCCGTTGACAGCTCCTCCTCCTTTCCTATGGGCTTTCTGCAGTGCGAACGCACCTCCGAAACGGAAAGAAACCTACTCACGGCCTTAAAAGTCAATGGGACCTGGGATTCCCAGCCGGTCACCCATACTGGTACTTGCCAGGCCTCAAGCTGGCTGGCGGCCACGATCTGACGAGAGCAGGTACATTCAGCTTAGAATGCCCGTTGACAGCTCCTCCTCCTTTCCTATGGGCTTTCTGCAGTGCGAACGCACCTCCGAAAAGGAAAGCAACCTACTCACGGCCTTAAAAGTCAACGGGACCTGGGATTCCCAGCCGGTCACCCATACTGGTACTTGCCAGGCCTCAAGCTGGCTGGCGGCCGCGATCTGACGAGAGCAGGCACATTCAGCTTAGAATGCCCGTTGACAGCTCCTCCTCCTTTCCTATGGGCTTTCTGCAGTGCGAACGCACCTCCGAAAAGGAAAGAAACCTACTCACGGCCTTAAAAGTCAACGGGACCTGGGATTCCCAGCCGGTCACCCATACTGGTACTTGCCAGGCCTCAAGCTGGCTGGCGGCCGCGATCTGACGAGAGCAGGCACATTCAGCTTAGAATGCCCGTTGACAGCTCCTCCTCCTTTCCTATGGGCTTTCTGCAGTGCGAACGCACCTCCGAAACGGAAAGAAACCTACTCACGGCCTTAAAAGTCAACGGGACCTGGGATTCCCAGCCGGTCACCCATACTGGTACTTGCCAGGCCTCAAGCTGGCTGGCGGCCACGATCTGACGAGAGCAGGCACATTCAGCTTAGAATGCCCGTTGACAGCTCCTCCTCCTTTCCTATGGGCTTTCTGCAGTGCGAACGCACCTCCGAAAAGGAAAGCAACCTACTCACGGCCTTAAAAGTCAACGGGACCTGGGATTCCCAGCCGGTCACCCATACTGGTACTTGCCAGGCCTCAAGCTGGCTGGCGGCCGCGATCTGACGAGAGCAGGCACATTCAGCTTAGAATGCCCGTTGACAGCTCCTCCTCCTTTCCTATGGGCTTTCTGCAGTGCGAACGCACCTCCGAAACGGAAAGAAACCTACTCACGGCCTTAAAGTCAACGGGACCTGGGATTCCCAGCCGGTCACCCATACTGGTACTTGCCAGGCCTCAAGCTGGCTGGCGGCCGCGATCTGACGAGAGCAGGCACATTCAGCTTAGAATGCCCGTTGACAGCTCCTCCTCCTTTCCTATGGGCTTTCTGCAGTGCAAACGCACCTCCGAAAAGGAAAGAAACCTACTCACGGCCTTAAAAGTCAACGGGACCTGGGATTCCCAGCCGGTCACCCATACTGGTACTTGCCAGGCCTCAAGCTGGCTGGCGGCCGCGATCTGACGAGAGCAGGCACATTCAGCTTAGAATGCCCGTTGATAGCTCCTCCTCCTTTCCTATGGGCTTTCTGCAGTGCGAACGCACTTCCGAAAAGAAAAGAAACCTACTCACAGGCCTTAAAAGTCAACGGGACCTGGGATTCCAGCCGGTCACCCATACTGGTACTTGCCAGGCCTCAAGCTGGCTGGCGGCCGCGATCTGACGAGAGCAGGCACATTCAGCTTAGATTGCCCGTTGACAGCTCCTCCTCCTTTCCTATGGGCTTTCTGCAGTGCGAACGCACCTCCGAAAAGGAAAGAAACCTACTCACGGCCTTAAAGTCACTGGACCTGGGATTCCCAGCCGGTCACCCATACTGGTACTTGCCAGGCCTCAAGCTGGCTGGCGGCCGCGATCTGACGAGAGCAGGCACATTCAGCTTAGAATGCCCGTTGACAGCTCCTCCTCCTTTCCTATGGGCTTTCTGCAGTGCGAACGCACTTCCGAAAAGGAAAGAAACCTACTCACGGCCTTAAAAGTCAACGGGACCTGGGATTCCCAGCCGGTCACCCATACTGGTACTTGCCAGGCCTCAAGCTGGCTGGCGGCCGCGATCTGACGAGAGCAGGCACATTCAGCTTAGAATGCCCGTTGACAGCTCCTCCTCCTTTCCTATGGGCTTTCTGCAGTGCGAACGCACCTCCGAAAAGGAAAGCAACCTACTCACGGCCTTAAAAGTCAACGGGACCTGGGATTCCCAGCGGTCACCCATACTGGTACTTGCCAGGCCTCAAGCTGGCTGGCGGCCGCGATCTGACGAGAGCAGGCACATTCAGCTAAGAATGCCCGTTGACAGCTCCTCCTCCTTTCCTATGGGCTTTCTGCAGTGCGAACGCACCTCCGAAAAGGAAAGAAACCTACTCACGGCCTTAAAAGTCAACGGGACCTGGGATTCCCAGCCGGTCACCCATACTGGTACTTGCCAGGCCTCAAGCTGGCTGGCGGCCGCGATCTGACGAGAGCAGGCACATTCAGCTTAGAATGCCCGTTGACAGCTCCTCCTCCTTTCCTATGGGCTTTCTGCAGTGCGAACGCACCTCCGAAACGGAAAGAAACCTACTCACGGCCTTAAAAGTCAATGGGACCTGGGATTCCCAGCCGGTCACCCATACTGGTACTTGCCAGGCCTCAAGCTGGCTGGCGGCCACGATCTGACGAGAGCAGGTACATTCAGCTTAGAATGCCCGTTGACAGCTCCTCCTCCTTTCCTATGGGCTTTCTGCAGTGCGAACGCACCTCCGAAAAGGAAAGCAACCTACTCACGGCCTTAAAAGTCAACGGGACCTGGATTCCCAGCCGGTCACCCATACTGGTACTTGCCAGGCCTCAAGCTGGCTGGCGGCCGCGATCTGACGAGAGCAGGCACATTCAGCTTAGAATGCCCGTTGACAGCTCCTCCTCCTTTCCTATGGGCTTTCTGCAGTGCGAACGCACCTCCGAAAAGGAAAGAAACCTACTCACGGCCTTAAAAGTCAACGGGACCTGGGATTCCCAGCCGGTCACCCATACTGGTACTTGCCAGGCCTCAAGCTGGCTGGCGGCCGCGATCTGACGAGAGCAGGCACATTCAGCTTAGAATGCCCGTTGACAGCTCCTCCTCCTTTCCTATGGGCTTTCTGCAGTGCGAACGCACCTCCGAAACGGAAAGAAACCTACTCACGGCCTTAAAAGTCAACGGGACCTGGGATTCCCAGCCGGTCACCCATACTGGTACTTGCCAGGCCTCAAGCTGGCTGGCGGCCACGATCTGACGAGAGCAGGCACATTCAGCTTAGAATGCCCGTTGACAGCTCCTCCTCCTTTCCTATGGGCTTTCTGCAGTGCGAACGCACCTCCGAAAAGGAAAGAAACCTACTCACGGCCTTAAAAGTCAACGGGACCTGGGATTCCCAGCCGGTCACCCATACTGGTACTTGCCAGGCCTCAAGCTGGCTGGCGGCCGCGATCTGACGAGAGCAGGCACATTCAGCTTAGAATGCCCGTGACAGCTCCTCCTCCTTTCCTATGGGCTTTCTGCAGTGCGAACGCACCTCCGAAAAGGAAAGCAACCTACTCACGGCCTTAAAAGTCAACGGGACCTGGGATTCCCAGCCGGTCACCCATACTGGTACTTGCCAGGCCTCAAGCTGGCTGGCGGCCGCGATCTGACGAGAGCAGGCACATTCAGCTTAGAATGCCCGTTGACAGCTCCTCCTCCTTTCCTATGGGCTTTCTGCAGTGCGAACGCACCTCCGAAAAGGAAAGAAACCTACTCACGGCCTTAAAAGTCAACGGGACCTGGGATTCCCAGCCGGTCACCCATACTGGTACTTGCCAGGCCTCAAGCTGGCTGGCGGCCGCGATCTGACGAGAGCAGGCACATTCAGCTTAGAATGCCCGTTGACAGCTCCTCCTCCTTTCCTATGGGCTTTCTGCAGTGCGAACGCACCTCCGAAAAGGAAGCAACCTACTCACGGCCTTAAAAGTCAACGGACCTGGGATTCCCAGCCGGTCACCCATACTGGTACTTGCCAGGCCTCAAGCTGGCTGGCGGCCGCGATCTGACGAGAGCAGGCACATTCAGCTAAGAATGCCCGTTGACAGCTCCTCCTCCTTTCCTATGGGCTTTCTGCAGTGCGAACGCACCTCCGAAAAGGAAAGAAACCTACTCACGGCCTTAAAAGTCAACGGACCTGGGATCCCAGCCGGTCACCCATACTGGTACTTGCCAGGCCTCAAGCTGGCTGGCGGCCGCGATCTGACGAGAGCAGGCACATTCAGCTTAGAATGCCCGTTGACAGCTCCTCCTCCTTTCCTATGGGCTTTCTGCAGTGCGAACGCACCTCCGAAACGGAAAGAAACCTACTCACGGCCTTAAAAGTCAACGGGACCTGGGATTCCCAGCCGGTCACCCATACTGGTACTTGCCAGGCCTCAAGCTGGCTGGCGGCCACGATCTGACGAGAGCAGGCACATTCAGCTTAGAATGCCCGTTGACAGCTCCTCCTCCTTTCCTATGGGCTTTCTGCAGTGCGAACGCACCTCCGAAAAGGAAAGAAACCTACTCACGGCCTTAAAAGTCAACGGGACCTGGGATTCCCAGCCGGTCACCCATACTGGTACTTGCCAGGCCTCAAGCTGGCTGGCGGCCGCGATCTGACGAGAGCAGGCACATTCAGCTTAGAATGCCCGTTGACAGCTCCTCCTCCTTTCCTATGGGCTTTCTGCAGTGCGAACGCACCTCCGAAAAGGAAAGCAACCTACTCACGGCCTTAAAAGTCAACGGGACCTGGGATTCCAGCCGGTCACCCATACTGGTACTTGCCAGGCCTCAAGCTGGCTGGCGGCCGCGATCTGACGAGAGCAGGCACATTCAGCTTAGAATGCCCGTTGACAGCTCCTCCTCCTTTCCTATGGGCTTTCTGCAGTGCGAACGCACCTCCGAAAAGGAAAGAAACCTACTCACGGCCTTAAAAGTCAACGGGACCTGGGATTCCCAGCCGGTCACCCATACTGGTACTTGCCAGGCCTCAAGCTGGCTGGCGGCCGCGATCTGACGAGAGCAGGCACATTCAGCTTAGAATGCCCGTTGACAGCTCCTCCTCCTTTCCTATGGGCTTTCTGCAGTGCGAACGCACCTCCGAAAAGGAAAGCAACCTACTCACGGCCTTAAAAGTCAACGGGACCTGGGATTCCCAGCCGGTCACCCATACTGGTACTTGCCAGGCCTCAAGCTGGCTGGCGGCCGCGATCTGACGAGAGCAGGCACATTCAGCTAAGAATGCCCGTTGACAGCTCCTCCTCCTTTCCTATGGGCTTTCTGCAGTGCGAACGCACCTCCGAAAAGGAAAGAAACCTACTCACGGCCTTAAAAGTCAACGGGACCTGGGATTCCCAGCCGGTCACCCATACTGGTACTTGCCAGGCCTCAAGCTGGCTGGCGGCCGCGATCTGACGAGAGCAGGCACATTCAGCTTAGAATGCCCGTTGACAGCTCCTCCTCCTTTCTATGGGCTTTCTGCAGTGCGAACGCACCTCCGAAACGGAAAGAAACCTACTCACGGCCTTAAAAGTCAACGGGACCTGGGATTCCCAGCCGGTCACCCATACTGGTACTTGCCAGGCCTCAAGCTGGCTGGCGGCCACGATCTGACGAGAGCAGGCACATTCAGCTTAGAATGCCCGTTGACAGCTCCTCCTCCTTTCCTATGGGCTTTCTGCAGTGCGAACGCACCTCCGAAAAGGAAAGAAACCTACTCACGGCCTTAAAAGTCAACGGGACCTGGGATTCCCAGCCGGTCACCCATACTGGTACTTGCCAGGCCTCAAGCTGGCTGGCGGCCGCGATCTGACGAGAGCAGGCACATTCAGCTTAGAATGCCGTTGACAGCTCCTCCTCCTTTCCTATGGGCTTTCTGCAGTGCGAACGCACTTCCGAAAGGAAAGAAACCTACTCACGGCTTATAAGTCAACGGGACCTGGGATTTCCAGCCGGTCACCCATACTGGTACTTGCCAGGCCTCAAGCTGGCTGGCGGCCGCGATCTGACGAGAGCAGGCACATTCAGCTTAGAATGCCCGTTGACAGCTCCTCCTCCTTTCATATGGGCTTTCTGCAGTGCGAACGCACCTCCGAAAAGGAAAGCAACCTACTCACGGCCATAAAAGTCAACGGGACCTGGGATTCCCAGCCGGTCACCCATACTGGTACTTGCCAGGCCTCAAGCTGGCTGGCGGCCGCGATCTGACGAGAGCAGGCACATTCAGCTTAGAATGCCCGTTGACAGCTCCTCTTCCTTTCCTATGGGCTTTCTGCAGTGCGAACGCACCTCCGAAAAGGAAAGAAACCTACTCACGGCCTTAAAAGTCAACGGGACCTGGGATTCCCAGCCGGTCACCCATACTGGTACTTGCCAGGCCTCAAGCTGGCTGGCGGCCGCAATCTGACGAGAGCAGGCACATTCAGCTTAGAATGCCCGTTGACAGCTCCTCCTCCTTTCCTATGGGCTTTCTGCAGTGCGAACGCACCTCCGAAACGGAAAGAAACCTACTCACGGCCTTAAAAGTCAATGGACCTGGGATTCCCAGCCGGTCACCCATACTGGTACTTGCCAGGCCTCAAGCTGGCTGGCGGCCGCGATCTGACGAGAGCAGGTACATTCAGCTTAGAATGCCCGTTGACAGCTCCTCCTCCTTTCCTATGGGCTTTCTGCAGTGCGAACGCACCTCCGAAAAGGAAAGCAACCTACTCACGGCCTTAAAAGTCAACGGGACCTGGGATTCCCAGCCGGTCACCCATACTGGTACTTGCCAGGCCTCAAGCTGGCTGGCGGCCGCGATCTGACGAGAGCAGGCACATTCAGCTTAGAATGCCCGTTGACAGCTCCTCCTCCTTTCCTATGGCTTTCTGCAGTGCGAACGCACCTCCGAAAAGGAAAGCAACCTACTCACGGCCTTAAAAGTCAACGGGACCTGGGATTCCCAGCCGGTCACCCATACTGGTACTTGCCAGGCCTCAAGCTGGCTGGCGGCCGCGATCTGACGAGAGCAGGCACATTCAGCTTAGAATGCCCGTTGACAGCTCCTCCTCCTTTCCTATGGGCTTTCTGCAGTGCGAACGCACCTCCGAAACGGAAAGAAACCTACTCACGGCCTTAAAAGTCAACGGGACCTGGTATTCCCAGCCGATCACCCATACTGGTACTTGCCAGGCCTCAAGCTGGCTGGCGGCCGCGATCTGACGAGAGCAGGCACATTCAGCTTAGAATGCCCGTTGACAGCTCCTCCTCCTTTCCTATGGGCTTTCTGCAGTGCGAACGCACCTCCGAAAAGGAAAGAAACCTACTCACGGCCTTAAAAGTCAACGGGACCTGGGATTCCCAGCCGGTCACCCATACTGGTACTTGCCAGGCCTCAAGCTGGCTGGCGGCCGCGATCTGACGAGAGCAGGCACATTCAGCTTAGAATGCCCGTTGATAGCTCCTCCTCCTTTCCTATGGGCTTTCTGCAGTGCGAACGCACTTCCGAAAAGAAAAGAAACCTACTCACGGCCTTAAAAGTCAACGGGACCTGGGATTCCCAGCCGGTCACCCATACTGGTACTTGCCAGGCCTCAAGCTGGCTGGCGGGCCGCGATCTGACGAGAGCAGGCACATTCAGCTTAGATTGCCCGTTGACAGCTCCTCCTTCTTTCCTATGGGCTTTCTGCAGTGCGAACGCACCTCCGAAAAGGAAAGAAACCTACTCACGGCCTTAAAAGTCAACTGGACCTGGGATTCCAGCCGTCACCCATACTGGTACTTGCCAGGCCTCAAGCTGGCTGGCGGCCGCGATCTGACGAGAGCAGGCACATTCAGCTTAGAATGCCCGTTGACAGCTCCTCCTCCTTTCCTATGGGCTTTCTGCAGTGCGAACGCACTTCCGAAAAGGAAAGAAACCTACTCACGGCCTTAAAGTCAACGGGACCTGGGATTCCCAGCCGGTCACCCATACTGGTACTTGCCAGGCCTCAAGCTGGCTGGCGGCCGCGATCTGACGAGAGCAGGCACATTCAGCTTAGAATGCCCGTTGACAGCTCCTTCTCCTTTCCTATGGGCTTTCTGCAGTGCGAACGCACCTCCGAAAAGGAAAGCAACCTACTCACGGCCTTAAAAGTCAACGGGACCTGGGATTCCCAGCCGGTCACCCATACTGGTACTTGCCAGGCCTCAAGCTGGCTGGCGGCCGCGATCTGACGAGAGCAGGCACATTCAGCTTAGAATGCCCGTTGACAGCTCCTCCTCCTTTCCTATGGGCTTTCTGCAGTGCGAACGCACCTCCGAAACGGAAAGAAACCTACTCACGGCCTTAAAAGTCAACGGGACCTGGTATTCCCAGCCGGTCACCCATACTGGTACTTGCCAGGCCTCAAGCTGGCTGGCGGCCGCGATCTGACGAGAGCAGGCACATTCAGCTTAGAATGCCCGTTGACAGCTCCTCCTCCTTTCCTATGGGCTTTCTGCAGTGCGAACGCACCTCCGAAAAGGAAAGAAACCTACTCACGGCCTTAAAAGTCAACGGGACCTGGGATTCCCAGCCGGTCACCCATACTGGTACTTGCCAGGCCTCAAGCTGGCTGGCGGCCGCGATCTGACGAGAGCAGGCACATTCAGCTTAGAATGCCCGTTGATAGCTCCTCCTCCTTTCCTATGGGCTTTCTGCAGTGCGAACGCACTTCCGAAAAGAAAGAAACCTACTCACGGCCTTAAAAGTCAACGGGACCTGGGATTCCCAGCCGGTCACCCATACTGGTACTTGCCAGGCCTCAAGCTGGCTGGCGGCCGCGATCTGACGAGAGCAGGCACATTCAGCTTAGATTGCCCGTTGACAGCTCCTCCTCCTTTCCTATGGGCTTTCTGCAGTGCGAACGCACCTCCGAAAAGGAAAGAAACCTACTCACGGCCTTAAAAGTCAACTGGACCTGGGATTCCCAGCCGGTCACCCATACTGGTACTTGCCAGGCCTCAAGCTGGCTGGCGGCCGCGATCTGACGAGAGCAGGCACATTCAGCTTAGAATGCCCGTTGACAGCTCCTCCTCCTTTCCTATGGGCTTTCTGCAGTGCGAACGCACTTCCGAAAAGGAAAGAAACCTACTCACGGCCTTAAAAGTCAACGGGACCTGGGATTCCCAGCCGGTCACCCATACTGGTACTTGCAGGCCTCAAGCTGGCTGGCGGCCGCGATCTGACGAGAGCAGGCACATTCAGCTTAGAATGCCCGTTGACAGCTCCTCCTCCTTTCCTATGGGCTTTCTGCAGTGCGAACGCACCTCCGAAAAGGAAAGCAACCTACTCACGGCCTTAAAAGTCAACGGGACCTGGGATTCCCAGCCGGTCACCCATACTGGTACTTGCCAGGCCTCAAGCTGGCTGGCGGCCGCGATCTGACGAGAGCAGGCACATTCAGCTAAGAATGCCCGTTGACAGCTCCTCCTCCTTTCCTATGGGCTTTCTGCAGTGCGAACGCACCTCCGAAACGGAAAGAAACCTACTCACGGCCTTAAAAGTCAATGGGACCTGGGATTCCAGCCGGTCACCCATACTGGTACTTGCCAGGCCTCAAGCTGGCTGGCGGCCACGATCTGACGAGAGCAGGTACATTCAGCTTAGAATGCCCGTTGACAGCTCCTCCTCCTTTCCTATGGGCTTTCTGCAGTGCGAACGCACCTCCGAAAAGGAAAGCAACCTACTCACGGCCTTAAAAGTCAACGGACCTGGGATTCCCAGCCGGTCACCCATACTGGTACTTGCCAGGCCTCAAGCTGGCTGGCGGCCGCGATCTGACGAGAGCAGGCACATTCAGCTTAGAATGCCCGTTGACAGCTCCTCCTCCTTTCCTATGGGCTTTCTGCAGTGCGAACGCACCTCCGAAAAGGAAAGAAACCTACTCACGGCCTTAAAAGTCAACGGGACCTGGGATTCCCAGCCGGTCACCCATACTGGTACTTGCCAGGCCTCAAGCTGGCTGGCGGCCGCGATCTGACGAGAGCAGGCACATTCAGCTTAGAATGCCCGTTGACAGCTCCTCCTCCTTTCCTATGGGCTTTCTGCAGTGCGAACGCACCTCCGAAACGGAAAGAACCTACTCACGGCCTTAAAAGTCAATGGGACCTGGGATTCCCAGCCGGTCACCCATACTGGTACTTGCCAGGCCTCAAGCTGGCTGGCGGCCGCGATCTGACGAGAGCAGGTACATTCAGCTTAGAATGCCCGTTGACAGCTCCTCCTCCTTTCCTATGGGCTTTCTGCAGTGCGAACGCACCTCCGAAAAGGAAAGCAACCTACTCACCGTCTTAAAAGTCAACGGGACCTGGGATTCCCAGCCGGTCACCCATACTGGTACTTGCCAGGCCTCAAGCTGGCTGGCGGCCGCGATCTGACGAGAGCAGGCACATTCAGCTTAGAATGCCCGTTGACAGCTCCTCCTCCTTTCCTATGGGCTTTCTGCAGTGCGAACGCACCTCCGAAAAGGAAAGAAACCTACTCACGGCCTTAAAAGTCAACGGGACCTGGGATTCCCAGCCGGTCACCCATACTGGTACTTGCCAGGCCTCAAGCTGGCTGGCGGCCGCGATCTGACGAGAGCAGGCACATTCAGCTTAGAATGCCCGTTGACAGCTCCTCCTCCTTTCCTATGGGCTTTCTGCAGTGCGAACGCACCTCCGAAAAGGAAAGCAACCTACTCACGGCCTTAAAAGTCAACGGGACCTGGGATTCCCAGCCGGTCACCCATACTGGTACTTGCCAGGCCTCAAGCTGGCTGGCGGCCGCGATCTGACGAGAGCAGGCACATTCAGCTTAGAATGCCCGTTGACAGCTCCTCCTCCTTTCCTATGGGCTTTCTGCAGTGCGAACGCACCTCCGAAACGGAAAGAAACCTACTCACGGCCTTAAAAGTCAACGGGACCTGGGATTCCCAGCCGGTCACCCATACTGGTACTTGCCAGGCCTCAAGCTGGCTGGCGCGCGATCTGACGAGAGCAGGCACATTCAGCTTAGAATGCCCGTTGACAGCTCCTCCTCCTTTCCTATGGGCTTTCTGCAGTGCGAACGCACCTCCGAAAAGGAAAGCAACCTACTCACGGCCTTAAAAGTCAACGGGACCTGGGATTCCCAGCCGGTCACCCATACTGGTACTTGCCAGGCCTCAAGCTGGCTGGCGGCCGCGATCTGACGAGAGCAGGCACATTCAGCTTAGAATGCCCGTTGACAGCTCCTCCTCCTTTCCTATGGGCTTTCTGCAGTGCGAACGCACCTCCGAAAAGGAAAGCAACCTACTCACGGCCTTAAAAGTCAACGGGACCTGGGATTCCCAGCCGGTCACCCATACTGGTACTTGCCAGGCCTCAAGCTGGCTGGCGGCCGCAATCTGACGAGAGCAGGCACATTCAGCTTAGAATGCCCGTTGACAGCTCCTCCTCCTTTCCTATGGGCTTTCTGCAGTGCGAACGCACCTCCGAAACGGAAAGAAACCTACTCACGGCCTTAAAAGTCAACGGGACCTGGGATTCCCAGCCGGTCACCCATACTGGTACTTGCCAGGCCTCAAGCTGGCTGGCGGCCGCGATCTGACGAGAGCAGGCACATTCAGCTTAGAATGCCCGTTGACAGCTCCTCCTCCTTTCCTATGGGCTTTCTGCAGTGCGAACGCACCTCCGAAAAGGAAAGAAACCTACTCACGGCCTTAAAAGTCAACGGGACCTGGGATTCCCAGCCGGTCACCCATACTGGTACTTGCCAGGCCTCAAGCTGGCTGGCGGCCGCGATCTGACGAGAGCAGGCACATTCAGCTTAGAATGCCCGTTGATAGCTCCTCCTCCTTTCCTATGGGCTTTCTGCAGTGCGAACGCACTTCCGAAAAGAAAAGAAACCTACTCACGGCCTTAAAAGTCAACGGGACCTGGGATTCCCAGCCGGTCACCCATACTGGTACTTGCCAGGCCTCAAGCTGGCTGGCGGCCGCGATCTGACGAGAGCAGGCACATTCAGCTTAGATTGCCCGTTGACAGCTCCTCCTCCTTTCCTATGGGCTTTCTGCAGTGCGAACGCACCTCCGAAAAGGAAAGAAACCTACTCACGGCCTTAAAAGTCAACTGGACCTGGGATTCCCAGCCGGTCACCCATACTGGTACTTGCCAGGCCTCAAGCTGGCTGGCGGCCGCGATCTGACGAGAGCAGGCACATTCAGCTTAGAATGCCCGTTGACAGCTCCTCCTCCTTTCCTATGGGCTTTCTGCAGTGCGAACGCACTTCCGAAAAGGAAAGAAACCTACTCACGGCCTTAAAAGTCAACGGGACCTGGGATTCCCAGCCGGTCACCCATACTGGTACTTGCCAGGCCTCAAGCTGGCTGGCGGCCGCGATCTGACGAGAGCAGGCACATTCAGCTTAGAATGCCAGTTGACAGCTCCTCCTCCTTTCCTATGGGCTTTCTGCAGTGCGAACGCACCTCCGAAAAGGAAAGCAACCTACTCACGGCCTTAAAAGTCAACGGGACCTGGGATTCCCAGCCGGTCACCCATACTGGTACTTGCCAGGCCTCAAGCTGGCTGGCGGCCGCGATCTGACGAGAGCAGGCACATTCAGCTAAGAATGCCCGTTGACAGCTCCTCCTCCTTTCCTATGGGCTTTCTGCAGTGCGAACGCACCTCCGAAAAGGAAAGAAACCAACTCACGGCCTTAAAAGTCAACGGGACCTGGGATTCCCAGCCGGTCACCCATACTGGTACTTGCCAGGCCTCAAGCTGGCTGGCGGCCGCGATCTGACGAGAGCAGGCACATTCAGCTTAGAATGCCCGTTGACAGCTCCTCCTCCTTTCCTATGGGCTTTCTGCAGTGCGAACGCACCTCCGAAACGGAAAGAAACCTACTCACGGCCTTAAAAGTCAATGGGACCTGGGATTCCCAGCCGGTCACCCATACTGGTACTTGCCAGGCCTCAAGCTGGCTGGCGGCCACGATCTGACGAGAGCAGGTACATTCAGCTTAGAATGCCCGTTGACAGCTCCTCCTCCTTTCCTATGGGCTTTCTGCAGTGCGAACGCACCTCCGAAAAGGAAAGCAACCTACTCACGGCCTTAAAAGTCAACGGGACCTGGGATTCCCAGCCGGTCACCCATACTGGTACTTGCCAGGCCTCAAGCTGGCTGGCGGCCGCGATCTGACGAGAGCAGGCACATTCAGCTTAGAATGCCCGTTGACAGCTCCTCCTCCTTTCCTATGGGCTTTCTGCAGTGCGAACGCACCTCCGAAAAGGAAAGAAACCTACTCACGGCCTTAAAAGTCAACGGGACCTGGGATTCCCAGCCGGTCACCCATACTGGTACTTGCCAGGCCTCAAGCTGGCTGGCGGCCGCGATCTGACGAGAGCAGGCACATTCAGCTTAGAATGCCCGTTGACAGCTCCTCCTCCTTTCCTATGGGCTTTCTGCAGTGCGAACGCACCTCCGAAACGGAAAGAAACCTACTCACGGCCTTAAAAGTCAATGGGACCTGGGATTCCCAGCCGGTCACCCATACTGGTACTTGCCAGGCCTCAAGCTGGCTGGCGGCCGCGATCTGACGAGAGCAGGTACATTCAGCTTAGAATGCCCGTTGACAGCTCCTCCTCCTTTCCTATGGGCTTTCTGCAGTGCGAACGCACCTCCGAAAAGGAAAGCAACCTACTCACGGCCTTAAAAGTCAACGGGACCTGGGATTCCCAGCCGGTCACCCATACTGGTCCTTGCCAGGCCTCAAGCTGGCTGGCGGCCGCGATCTGACGAGAGCAGGCACATTCAGCTTAGAATGCCCGTTGACAGCTCCTCCTCCTTTCCTATGGGCTTTCTGCAGTGCGAACGCACCTCCGAAAAGGAAAGAAACCTACTCACGGCCTTAAAAGTCAACGGGACCTGGGATTCCCAGCCGGTCACCCATACTGGTACTTGCCAGGCCTCAAGCTGGCTGGCGGCCGCGATCTGACGAGAGCAGGCACATTCAGCTTAGAATGCCCGTTGACAGCTCCTCCTCCTTTCCTATGGGCTTTCTGCAGTGCGAACGCACCTCCGAAAAGGAAAGCAACCTACTCACGGCCTTAAAAGTCAACGGGACCTGGGATTCCCAGCCGGTCACCCATACTGGTACTTGCCAGGCCTCAAGCTGGCTGGCGGCCGCGATCTGACGAGAGCAGGCACATTCAGCTTAGAATGCCCGTTGACAGCTCCTCCTCCTTTCCTATGGGCTTTCTGCAGTGCGAACGCACCTCCGAAAAGGAAAGAAACCTACTCACGGCCTTAAAAGTCAACGGGACCTGGGATTCCCAGCCGGTCACCCATACTGGTACTTGCCAGGCCTCAAGCTGGCTGGCGGCCGCGATCTGACGAGAGCAGGCACATTCAGCTTAGAATGCCCGTTGACAGCTCCTCCTCCTCCTTTCCTATGGGCTTTCTGCAGTGCGAACGCACCTCCGAAACGGAAAGAAACCTACTCACGGCCTTAAAAGTCAACGGGACCTGGGATTCCCAGCCGGTCACCCATACTGGTACTTGCCAGGCCTCAAGCTGGCTGGCGGCCGCGATCTGACGAGAGCAGGCACATTCAGCTTAGAATGCCCGTTGACAGCTCCTCCTCCTTTCCTATGGGCTTTCTGCAGTGCGAACGCACCTCCGAAAAGGAAAGAAACCTACTCACGGCCTTAAAAGTCAACGGGACCTGGGATTCCCAGCCGGTCACCCACACTGGTACTTGCCAGGCCTCAAGCTGGCTGGCGGCCGCGATCTGACGAGAGCAGGTACATTCAGCTTAGAATGCCCGTTGACAGCTCCTCCTCCTTTCCTATGGGCTTTCTGCAGTGCGAACGCACCTCCGAAAAGGAAAGCAACCTACTCACGGCCTTAAAAGTCAACGGGACCTGGGATTCCCAGCCGGTCACCCATACTGGTACTTGCCAGGCCTCAAGCTGGCTGGCGGCCGCGATCTGACGAGAGCAGGCACATTCAGCTTAGAATGCCCGTTGACAGCTCCTCCTCCTTTCCTATGGGCTTTCTGCAGTGCGAACGCACCTCCGAAAAGGAAAGAAACCTACTCACGGCCTTAAAAGTCAACGGGACCTGGGATTCCCAGCCGGTCACCCATACTGGTACTTGCCAGGCCTCAAGCTGGCTGGCGGCCGCGATCTGACGAGAGCAGGCACATTCAGCTTAGAATGCCCGTTGACAGCTCCTCCTCCTTTCCTATGGGCTTTCTGCAGTGCGAACGCACCTCCGAAACGGAAAGAAACCTACTCACGGCCTTAAAAGTCAACGGGACCTGGGATTCCCAGCCGGTCACCCATACTGGTACTTGCC
Source organism: Eleutherodactylus coqui (assembly GCF_035609145.1). Classification (NCBI taxonomy): domain Eukaryota; kingdom Metazoa; phylum Chordata; class Amphibia; order Anura; family Eleutherodactylidae; genus Eleutherodactylus; species Eleutherodactylus coqui. Next base: position 45,263 of record NW_027102590.1, on the reverse strand, counting down.
AGGCCTCAAGCTGGCTGGCGACCACGATCTGACGAGAGCAGGCACATTCAGCTTAGAATGCCCGTCGACAGCTCCTCCTCCTTTCCTATGGGCTTTCTGCAGTGCGAACGCACCTCCGAAAAGGAAAGAAACCTACTCACGGCCTTAAAAGTCAACGGGACCTGGGATTCCCAGCCGGTCACCCATACTGGTACTTGCCAGGCCTCAAGCTGGCTGGCGGCCGCGATCTGACGAGAGCAGGCACATTCAGCTTAGAATGCCCGTTGACAGCTCCTCCTCCTTTCCTATGGGCTTTCTGCAGTGCGAACGCACTTCCGAAAAGGAAAGAAACCTACTCACGGCCTTAAAAGTCAACGGGACCTGGGATTTCCAGCCGGTCACCCATACTGGTACTTGCCAGGCCTCAAGCTGGCTGGCGGCCGCGATCTGACGAGAGCAGGCACATTCAGCTTAGAATGCCCGTTGACAGCTCCTCCTCCTTTCATATGGGCTTTCTGCAGTGCGAACGCACCTCCGAAAAGGAAAGCAACCTACTCACGGCCATAAAAGTCAACGGGACCTGGGATTCCCAGCCGGTCACCCATACTGGTACTTGCCAGGCCTCAAGCTGGCTGGCGGTCGCGATCTGACGAGAGCAGGCACATTCAGCTTAGAATGCCCGTTGACAGCTCCTCCTCCTTTCCTATGGGCTTTCTGCAGTGCGAACGCACCTCCGAAAAGGAAAGAAACCTACTCACGGCCTTAAAAGTCAATGGGACCTGGGATTCCCAGCCGGTCACCCATACTGGTACTTGCCAGGCCTCAAGCTGGCTGGCGGCCGCGATCTGACGAGAGCAGGCACATTCAGCTAAGAATGCCCGTTGACAGCTCCTCCTCCTTTCCTATGGGCTTTCTGCAGTGCGAACGCACCTCCGAAAAGGAAAGAAACCTACTCACGGCCTTAAAAGTCAACGGGACCTGGGATTCCCAGCCGGTCACCCATACTGGTACTTGCCAGGCCTCAAGCTGGCTGGCGGGCCGCGATCTGACGAGAGCAGGCACATTCAGCTTAGAATGCCCGTTGACAGCTCCTCCTCCTTTCCTATGGGCTTTCTGCAGTGCGAACGCACCTCCGAAACGGAAAGAAACCTACTCACGGCCTTAAAAGTCAATGGGACCTGGGATTCCCAGCCGGTCACCCATACTGGTACTTGCCAGGCCTCAAGCTGGCTGGCGGCCACGATCTGACGAGAGCAGGTACATTCAGCTTAGAATGCCCGTTGACAGCTCCTCCTCCTTTCCTATGGGCTTTCTGCAGTGCGAACGCACCTCCGAAAAGGAAAGCAACCTACTCATGGCCTTAAAAGTCAACGGGACCTGGGATTCCCAGCCGGTCACCCATACTGGTACTTGCCAGGCCTCAAGCTGGCTGGCGGCCGCGATCTGACGAGAGCAGGCACATTCAGCTTAGAATGCCCGTTGACAGCTCCTCCTCCTTTCCTATGGGCTTTCTGCAGTGCGAACGCACCTCCGAAAAGGAAAGAAACCTACTCACGGCCTTAAAAGTCAACGGGACCTGGGATTCCCAGCCGGTCACCCATACTGGTACTTGCCAGGCCTCAAGCTGGCTGGCGGCCGCGATCTGACGAGAGCAGGCACATTCAGCTTAGAATGCCCGTTGACAGCTCCTCCTCCTTTCCTATGGGCTTTCTGCAGTGCGAACGCACCTCCGAAACGGAAAGAAACCTACTCACGGCCTTAAAAGTCAATGGGACCTGGGATTCCCAGCCGGTCACCCATACTGGTACTTGCCAGGCCTCAAGCTGGCTGGCGGCCGCGATCTGACGAGAGCAGGTACATTCAGCTTAGAATGCCCGTTGACAGCTCCTCCTCCTTTCCTATGGGCTTTCTGCAGTGCGAACGCACCTCCGAAAAGGAAAGCAACCTACTCACGGCCTTAAAAGTCAACGGGACCTGGGATTCCCAGCCGGTCACCCATACTGGTACTTGCCAGGCCTCAAGCTGGCTGGCGGCCGCGATCTGACGAGAGCAGGCACATTCAGCTTAGAATGCCCGTTGACAGCTCCTCCTCCTTTCCTATGGGCTTTCTGCAGTGCGAACGCTCCTCCGAAAAGGAAAGAAACCTACTCACGGCCTTAAAAGTCAACGGGACCTGGGATTCCCAGCCGGTCACCCATACTGGTACTTGCCAGGCCTCAAGCTGGCTGGCGGCCGCGATCTGACGAGAGCAGGCACATTCAGCTTAGAATGCCCGTTGACAGCTCCTCCTCCTTTCCTATGGGCTTTCTGCAGTGCGAACGCACCTCCGAAAAGGAAAGAAACCTACTCACGGCCTTAAAAGTCAACGGGACCTGGGATTCCCAGCCGGTCACCCATACTGGTACTTGCCAGGCCTCAAGCTGGCTGGCGGCCGCGATCTGACGAGAGCAGGCACATTCAGCTTAGAATGCCCGTTGACAGCTCCTCCTCCTTTCCTATGGGCTTTCTGCAGTGCGAACGCACCTCCGAAAAGGAAAGAAACCTACTCACGGCCTTAAAAGTCAACGGGACCTGGGATTCCCAGCCGGTCACCCATACTGGTACTTGCCAGGCCTCAAGCTGGCTGGCGGCCGCGATCTGACGAGAGCAGGCACATTCAGCTTAGAATGCCCGTTGACAGCTCCTCCTCCTTTCCTATGGGCTTTCTGCAGTGCGAACGCACCTCCGAAACGGAAAGAAACCTACTCACGGCCTTAAAAGTCAACGGGACCTGGGATTCCCAGCCGGTCACCCATACTGGTACTTGCCAGGCCTCAAGCTGGCTGGCGGCCGCGATCTGACGAGAGCAGGCACATTCAGCTTAGAATGCCCGTTGACAGCTCCTCCTCCTTTCCTATGGGCTTTCTGCAGTGCGAACGCACCTCCGAAAAGGAAAGAAACCTACTCACGGCCTTAAAAGTCAACGGGACCTGGGATTCCCAGCCGGTCACCCACACTGGTACTTGCCAGGCCTCAAGCTGGCTGGCGGCCGCGATCTGACGAGAGCAGGTACATTCAGCTTAGAATGCCCGTTGACAGCTCCTCCTCCTTTCCTATGGGCTTTCTGCAGTGCGAACGCACCTCCGAAAAGGAAAGCAACCTACTCACGGCCTTAAAAGTCAACGGGACCTGGGATTCCCAGCCGGTCACCCATACTGGTACTTGCCAGGCCTCAAGCTGGCTGGCGGCCGCGATCTGACGAGAGCAGGCACATTCAGCTTAGAATGCCAGTTGACAGCTCCTCCTCCTTTCCTATGGGCTTTCTGCAGTGCGAACGCACCTCCGAAAAGGAAAGAAACCTACTCACGGCCTTAAAAGTCAACGGGACCTGGGATTCCCAGCCGGTCACCCATACTGGTACTTGCCAGGCCTCAAGCTGGCTGGCGGCCGCGATCTGACGAGAGCAGGCACATTCAGCTTAGAATGCCCGTTGACAGCTCCTCCTCCTTTCCTATGGGCTTTCTGCAGTGCGAACGCACCTCCGAAACGGAAAGAAACCTACTCACGGCCTTAAAAGTCAACGGGACCTGGGATTCCCAGCCGGTCACCCATACTGGTACTTGCCAGGCCTCAAGCTGGCTGGCGGCCACGATCTGACGAGAGCAGGAACATTCAGCTTAGAATGCCCGTTGACAGCTCCTCCTCCTTTCCTATGGGCTTTCTGCAGTGCGAACGCACCTCCGAAAAGGAAAGAAACCTACTCACGGCCTTAAAAGTCAACGGGACCTGGGATTCCCAGCCGGTCACCCATACTGGTACTTGCCAGGCCTCAAGCTGGCTGGCGGCCGCGATCTGACGAGAGCAGGCACATTCAGCTTAGAATGCCCGTTGACAGCTCCTCCTCCTTTCCTATGGGCTTTCTGCAGTGCGAACGCACTTCCGAAAAGGAAAGAAACCTACTCACGGCCTTAAAAGTCAACGGGACCTGGGATTTCCAGCCGGTCACCCATACTGGTACTTGCCAGGCCTCAAGCTGGCTGGTGGCCGCGATCTGACGAGAGCAGGCACATTCAGCTTAGAATGCCCGTTGACAGCTCCTCCTCCTTTCATATGGGCTTTCTGCAGTGCGAACGCACCTCCGAAAAGGAAAGCAACCTACTCACGGCCATAAAAGTCAACGGGACCTGGGATTCCCAGCCGGTCACCCATACTGGTACTTGCCAGGCCTCAAGCTGGCTGGCGGCCGCGATCTGACGAGAGCAGGCACATTCAGCTTAGAATGCCCGTTGACAGCTCCTCCTCCTTTCCTATGGGCTTTCTGCAGTGCGAACGCACCTCCGAAAAGGAAAGAAACCTACTCACGGCCTTAAAAGTCAACGGGACCTGGGATTCCCAGCCGGTCACCCATACTGGTACTTGCCAGGCCTCAAGCTGGCTGGCGGCCGCAATCTGACGAGAGCAGGCACATTCAGCTTAGAATGCCCGTTGACAGCTCCTCCTCCTTTCCTATGGGCTTTCTGCAGTGCGAACGCACCTCCGAAACGGAAAGAAACCTACTCACGGCCTTAAAAGTCAATGGGACCTGGGATTCCCAGCCGGTCACCCATACTGGTACTTGCCAGGCCTCAAGCTGGCTGGCGGCCGCGATCTGACGAGAGCAGGTACATTCAGCTTAGAATGCCCGTTGACAGCTCCTCCTCCTTTCCTATGGGCTTTCTGCAGTGCGAACGCACCTCCGAAAAGGAAAGCAACCTACTCACGGCCTTAAAAGTCAACGGGACCTGGGATTCCCAGCCGGTCACCCATACTGGTACTTGCCAGGCCTCAAGCTGGCTGGCGGCCGCGATCTGACGAGAGCAGGCACATTCAGCTTAGAATGCCCGTTGACAGCTCCTCCTCCTTTCCTATGGGCTTTCTGCAGTGCGAACGCACCTCCGAAAAGGAAAGCAACCTACTCACGGCCTTAAAAGTCAACGGGACCTGGGATTCCCAGCCGGTCACCCATACTGGTACTTGCCAGGCCTCAAGCTGGCTGGCGGCCGCGATCTGACGAGAGCAGGCACATTCAGCTTAGAATGCCCGTTGACAGCTCCTCCTCCTTTCCTATGGGCTTTCTGCAGTGCGAACGCACCTCCGAAAAGGAAAGAAACCTACTCACGGCCTTAAAAGTCAACGGGACCTGGGATTCCCAGCCGGTCACCCATACTGGTACTTGCCAGGCCTCAAGCTGGCTGGCGGCCGCGATCTGACGAGAGCAGGCACATTCAGCTTAGAATGCCCGTTGACAGCTCCTCTTCCTTTCCTATGGGCTTTCTGCAGTGCGAACGCACCTCCGAAACGGAAAGAAACCTACTCACGGCCTTAAAAGTCAACGGGACCTGGGATTCCCAGCCGGTCACCCATACTGGTACTTGCCAGGCCTCAAGCTGGCTGGCGGCCGCGATCTGACGAGAGCAGGCACATTCAGCTTAGAATGCCCGTTGACAGCTCCTCCTCCTTTCCTATGGGCTTTCTGCAGTGCGAACGCACCTCCGAAAAGGAAAGAAACCTACTCACGGCCTTAAAAGTCAACGGGACCTGGGATTCCCAGCCGGTCACCCACACTGGTACTTGCCAGGCCTCAAGCTGGCTGGCGGCCGCGATCTGACGAGAGCAGGTACATTCAGCTTAGAATGCCCGTTGACAGCTCCTCTTCCTTTCCTATGGGCTTTCTGCAGTGCGAACGCACCTCCGAAAAGGAAAGCAACCTACTCACGGCCTTAAAAGTCAACGGGACCTGGGATTCCCAGCCGGTCACCCATACTGGTACTTGCCAGGCCTCAAGCTGGCTGGCGGCCGCGATCTGACGAGAGCAGGCACATTCAGCTTAGAATGCCCGTTGACAGCTCCTCCTCCTTTCCTATGGGCTTTCTGCAGTGCGAACGCACCTCCGAAAAGGAAAGAAACCTACTCACGGCCTTAAAAGTCAACGGGACCTGGGATTCCCAGCCGGTCACCCATACTGGTACTTGCCAGGCCTCAAGCTGGCTGGCGGCCGCGATCTGACGAGAGCAGGCACATTCAGCTTAGAATGCCCGTTGACAGCTCCTCCTCCTTTCCTATGGGCTTTCTGCAGTGCGAACGCACCTCCGAAACGGAAAGAAACCTACTCACGGCCTTAAAAGTCAACGGGACCTGGGATTCCCAGCCGGTCACCCATACTGGTACTTGCCAGGCCTCAAGCTGGCTGGCGGCCACGATCTGACGAGAGCAGGCACATTCAGCTTAGAATGCCCGTTGACAGCTCCTCCTCCTTTCCTATGGGCTTTCTGCAGTGCGAACGCACCTCCGAAAAGGAAAGAAACCTACTCACGGCCTTAAAAGTCAACGGGACCTGGGATTCCCAGCCGGTCACCCATACTGGTACTTGCCAGGCCTCAAGCTGGCTGGCGGCCGCGATCTGACGAGAGCAGGCACATTCAGCTTAGAATGCCCGTTGACAGCTCCTCCTCCTTTCCTATGGGCTTTCTGCAGTGCGAACGCACCTCCGAAAAGGAAAGCAACCTACTCACGGCCTTAAAAGTCAACGGGACCTGGGATTCCCAGCCGGTCACCCATACTGGTACTTGCCAGGCCTCAAGCTGGCTGGCGGCCGCGATCTGACGAGAGCAGGCACATTCAGCTTAGAATGCCCGTTGACAGCTCCTCCTCCTCCTTTCCTATGGGCTTTCTGCAGTGCGAACGCACCTCCGAAACGGAAAGAAACCTACTCACGGCCTTAAAAGTCAACGGGACCTGGGATTCCCAGCCGGTCACCCATACTGGTACTTGCCAGGCCTCAAGCTGGCTGGCGGCCGCGATCTGACGAGAGCAGGCACATTCAGCTTAGAATGCCCGTTGACAGCTCCTCCTCCTCCTTTCCTATGGGCTTTCTGCAGTGCGAACGCACCTCCGAAACGGAAAGAAACCTACTCACGGCCTTAAAAGTCAACGGGACCTGGGATTCCCAGCCGGTCACCCATACTGGTACTTGCCAGGCCTCAAGCTGGCTGGCGGCCGCGATCTGACGAGAGCAGGCACATTCAGCTTAGAATGCCCGTTGACAGCTCCTCCTCCTTTCCTATGGGCTTTCTGCAGTGCGAACGCACCTCCGAAAAGGAAAGAAACCTACTCACGGCCTTAAAAGTCAACGGGACCTGGGATTCCCAGCCGGTCACCCACACTGGTACTTGCCAGGCCTCAAGCTGGCTGGCGGCCGCGATCTGACGAGAGCAGGTACATTCAGCTTAGAATGCCCGTTGACAGCTCCTCCTCCTTTCCTATGGGCTTTCTGCAGTGCGAACGCACCTCCGAAAAGGAAAGCAATCTACTCACGGCCTTAAAAGTCAACGGGACCTGGGATTCCCAGCCGGTCACCCATACTGGTACTTGCCAGGCCTCAAGCTGGCTGGCGGCCGCGATCTGACGAGAGCAGGCACATTCAGCTTAGAATGCCCGTTGACAGCTCCTCCTCCTTTCCTATGGGCTTTCTGCAGTGCGAACGCACCTCCGAAAAGGAAAGAAACCTACTCACGGCCTTAAAAGTCAACGGGACCTGGGATTCCCAGCCGGTCACCCATACTGGTACTTGCCAGGCCTCAAGCTGGCTGGCGGCCGCGATCTGACGAGAGCAGGCACATTCAGCTTAGAATGCCCGTTGACAGCTCCTCCTCCTTTCCTATGGGCTTTCTGCAGTGCGAACGCACCTCCGAAACGGAAAGAAACCTACTCACGGCCTTAAAAGTCAACGGGACCTGGGATTCCCAGCCGGTCACCCATACTGGTACTTGCCAGGCCTCAAGCTGGCTGGCGACCACGATCTGACGAGAGCAGGCACATTCAGCTTAGAATGCCCGTTGACAGCTCCTCCTCCTTTCCTATGGGCTTTCTGCAGTGCGAACGCACCTCCGAAAAGGAAAGAAACCTACTCACGGCCTTAAAAGTCAACGGGACCTGGGATTCCCAGCCGGTCACCCATACTGGTACTTGCCAGGCCTCAAGCTGGCTGGCGGCCGCGATCTGACGAGAGCAGGCACATTCAGCTTAGAATGCCCGTTGACAGCTCCTCCTCCTTTCCTATGGGCTTTCTGCAGTGCGAACGCACCTCCGAAAAGGAAAGAAACCTACTCACGGCCTTAAAAGTCAACGGGACCTGGGATTCCCAGCCGGTCACCCATACTGGTACTTGCCAGGCCTCAAGCTGGCTGGCGGCCGCGATCTGACGAGAGCAGGCACATTCAGCTTAGAATGCCCGTTGACAGCTCCTCCTCCTCCTTTCCTATGGGCTTTCTGCAGTGCGAACGCACCTCCGAAACGGAAAGAAACCTACTCACGGCCTTAAAAGTCAACGGGACCTGGGATTCCCAGCCGGTCACCCATACTGGTACTTGCCAGGCCTCAAGCTGGCTGGCGGCCGCGATCTGACGAGAGCAGGCACATTCAGCTTAGAATGCCCGTTGACAGCTCCTCCTCCTTTCCTATGGGCTTTCTGCAGTGCGAACGCACCTCCGAAAAGGAAAGAAACCTACTCACGGCCTTAAAAGTCAACGGGACCTGGGATTCCCAGCCGGTCACCCACACTGGTACTTGCCAGGCCTCAAGCTGGCTGGCGGCCGCGATCTGACGAGAGCAGGTACATTCAGCTTAGAATGCCCGTTGACAGCTCCTCCTCCTTTCCTATGGGCTTTCTGCAGTGCGAACGCACCTCCGAAAAGGAAAGCAACCTACTCACGGCCTTAAAAGTCAACGGGACCTGGGATTCCCAGCCGGTCACCCATACTGGTACTTGCCAGGCCTCAAGCTGGCTGGCGGCCGCGATCTGACGAGAGCAGGCACATTCAGCTTAGAATGCCCGTTGACAGCTCCTCCTCCTTTCCTATGGGCTTTCTGCAGTGCGAACGCACCTCCGAAAAGGAAAGAAACCTACTCACGGCCTTAAAAGTCAACGGGACCTGGGATTCCCAGCCGGTCACCCATACTGGTACTTGCCAGGCCTCAAGCTGGCTGGCGGCCGCGATCTGACGAGAGCAGGCACATTCAGCTTAGAATGCCCGTTGACAGCTCCTCCTCCTTTCCTATGGGCTTTCTGCAGTGCGAACGCACCTCCGAAACGGAAAGAAACCTACTCACGGCCTTAAAAGTCAACGGGACCTGGGATTCCCAGCCGGTCACCCATACTGGTACTTGCCAGGCCTCAAGCTGGCTGGCGACCACGATCTGACGAGAGCAGGCACATTCAGCTTAGAATGCCCGTTGACAGCTCCTCCTCCTTTCCTATGGGCTTTCTGCAGTGCGAACGCACCTCCGAAAAGGAAAGAAACCTACTCACGGCCTTAAAAGTCAACGGGACCTGGGATTCCCAGCCGGTCACCCATACTGGTACTTGCCAGGCCTCAAGCTGGCTGGCGGCCGCGATCTGACGAGAGCAGGCACATTCAGCTTAGAATGCCCGTTGACAGCTCCTCCTCCTTTCCTATGGGCTTTCTGCAGTGCGAACGCACTTCCGAAAAGGAAAGAAACCTACTCACGGCCTTAAAAGTCAACGGGACCTGGGATTTCCAGCCGGTCACCCATACTGGTACTTGCCAGGCCTCAAGCTGGCTGGCGGCCGCGATCTGACGAGAGCAGGCACATTCAGCTTAGAATGCCCGTTGACAGCTCCTCCTCCTTTCATATGGGCTTTCTGCAGTGCGAACGCACCTCCGAAAAGGAAAGCAACCTACTCACGGCCATAAAAGTCAACGGGACCTGGGATTCCCAGCCGGTCACCCATACTGGTACTTGCCAGGCCTCAAGCTGGCTGGCGGTCGCGATCTGACGAGAGCAGGCACATTCAGCTTAGAATGCCCGTTGACAGCTCCTCCTCCTTTCCTATGGGCTTTCTGCAGTGCGAACGCACCTCCGAAAAGGAAAGAAACCTACTCACGGCCTTAAAAGTCAATGGGACCTGGGATTCCCAGCCGGTCACCCATACTGGTACTTGCCAGGCCTCAAGCTGGCTGGCGGCCGCGATCTGACGAGAGCAGGCACATTCAGCTAAGAATGCCCGTTGACAGCTCCTCCTCCTTTCCTATGGGCTTTCTGCAGTGCGAACGCACCTCCGAAAAGGAAAGCAACCTACTCACGGCCTTAAAAGTCAACGGGACCTGGGATTCCCAGCCGGTCACCCATACTGGTACTTGCCAGGCCTCAAGCTGGCTGGCGGCCGCGATCTGACGAGAGCAGGCACATTCAGCTTAGAATGCCCGTTGACAGCTCCTCCTCCTTTCCTATGGGCTTTCTGCAGTGCGAACGCACCTCCGAAAAGGAAAGAAACCTACTCACGGCCTTAAAAGTCAACGGGACCTGGGATTCCCAGCCGGTCACCCATACTGGTACTTGCCAGGCCTCAAGCTGGCTGGCGGCCGCGATCTGACGAGAGCAGGCACATTCAGCTTAGAATGCCCGTTGACAGCTCCTCCTCCTTTCCTATGGGCTTTCTGCAGTGCGAACGCACCTCCGAAACGGAAAGAAACCTACTCACGGCCTTAAAAGTCAACGGGACCTGGGATTCCCAGCCGGTCACCCATACTGGTACTTGCCAGGCCTCAAGCTGGCTGGCGGCCGCGATCTGACGAGAGCAGGCACATTCAGCTTAGAATGCCCGTTGACAGCTCCTCCTCCTTTCCTATAGGCTTTCTGCAGTGCGAACGCACCTCCGAAAAGGAAAGCAACCTACTCACGGCCTTAAAAGTCAACGGGACCTGGGATTCCCAGCCGGTCACCCATACTGGTACTTGCCAGGCCTCAAGCTGGCTGGCGGCCGCGATCTGACGAGAGCAGGCACATTCAGCTTAGAATGCCCGTTGACAGCTCCTCCTCCTTTCCTATGGGCTTTCTGCAGTGCGAACGCACCTCCGAAAAGGAAAGAAACCTACTCACGGCCTTAAAAGTCAACGGGACCTGGGATTCCCAGCCGGTCACCCATACTGGTACTTGCCAGGCCTCAAGCTGGCTGGCGGCCGCGATCTGACGAGAGCAGGCACATTCAGCTTAGAATGCCCGTTGACAGCTCCTCCTCCTTTCCTATGGGCTTTCTGCAGTGCGAACGCACCTCCGAAACGGAAAGAAACCTACTCACGGCCTTAAAAGTCAATGGGACCTGGGATTCCCAGCCGGTCACCCATACTGGTACTTGCCAGGCCTCAAGCTGGCTGGCGGCCGCGATCTGACGAGAGCAGGTACATTCAGCTTAGAATGCCCGTTGACAGCTCCTCCTCCTTTCCTATGGGCTTTCTGCAGTGCGAACGCACCTCCGAAAAGGAAAGCAACCTACTCACGGCCTTAAAAGTCAACGGGACCTGGGATTCCCAGCCGGTCACCCATACTGGTACTTGCCAGGCCTCAAGCTGGCTGGCGGCCGCGATCTGACGAGAGCAGGCACATTCAGCTTAGAATGCCCGTTGACAGCTCCTCCTCCTTTCCTATGGGCTTTCTGCAGTGCGAACGCACCTCCGAAAAGGAAAGCAACCTACTCACGGCCTTAAAAGTCAACGGGACCTGGGATTCCCAGCCGGTCACCCATACTGGTACTTGCCAGGCCTCAAGCTGGCTGGCGGCCGCGATCTGACGAGAGCAGGCACATTCAGCTTAGAATGCCCGTTGACAGCTCCTCCTCCTTTCCTATGGGCTTTCTGCAGTGCGAACGCACCTCCGAAAAGGAAAGAAACCTACTCACGGCCTTAAAAGTCAACGGGACCTGGGATTCCCAGCCGGTCACCCATACTGGTACTTGCCAGGCCTCAAGCTGGCTGGCGGCCGCGATCTGACGAGAGCAGGCACATTCAGCTTAGAATGCCCGTTGACAGCTCCTCCTCCTTTCCTATGGGCTTTCTGCAGTGCGAACGCACCTCCGAAACGGAAAGAAACCTACTCACGGCCTTAAAAGTCAACGGGACCTGGGATTCCCAGCCGGTCACCCATACTGGTACTTGCCAGGCCTCAAGCTGGCTGGCGGCCACGATCTGACGAGAGCAGGCACATTCAGCTTAGAATGCCCGTTGACAGCTCCTCCTCCTTTCCTATGGGCTTTCTGCAGTGCGAACGCACCTCCGAAAAGGAAAGAAACCTACTCACGGCCTTAAAAGTCAACGGGACCTGGGATTCCCAGCCGGTCACCCATACTGGTACTTGCCAGGCCTCAAGCTGGCTGGCGGCCGCGATCTGACGAGAGCAGGCACATTCAGCTTAGAATGCCCGTTGACAGCTCCTCCTCCTTTCCTATGGGCTTTCTGCAGTGCGAACGCACTTCCGAAAAGGAAAGAAACCTACTCACGGCCTTATAAGTCAACGGGACCTGGGATTTCCAGCCGGTCACCCATACTGGTACTTGCCAGGCCTCAAGCTGGCTGGCAGCCGCGATCTGACGAGAGCAGGCACATTCAGCTTAGAATGCCCGTTGACAGCTCCTCCTCCTTTCATATGGGCTTTCTGCAGTGCGAACGCACCTCCGAAAAGGAAAGCAACCTACTCACGGCCATAAAAGTCAACGGGACCTGGGATTCCCAGCCGGTCACCCATACTGGTACTTGCCAGGCCTCAAGCTGGCTGGCGGCCGCGATCTGACGAGAGCAGGCACATTCAGCTTAGAATGCCCGTTGACAGCTCCTCTTCCTTTCCTATGGGCTTTCTGCAGTGCGAACGCACCTCCGAAAAGGAAAGAAACCTACTCACGGCCTTAAAAGTCAACGGGACCTGGGATTCCCAGCCGGTCACCCATACTGGTACTTGCCAGGCCTCAAGCTGGCTGGCGGCCGCAATCTGACGAGAGCAGGCACATTCAGCTTAGAATGCCCGTTGACAGCTCCTCCTCCTTTCCTATGGGCTTTCTGCAGTGCGAACGCACCTCCGAAAAGGAAAGAAACCTACTCACGGCCTTAAAAGTCAATGGGACCTGGGATTCCCAGCCGGTCACCCATACTGGTACTTGCCAGGCCTCAAGCTGGCTGGCGGCCGCGATCTGACGAGAGCAGGTACATTCAGCTTAGAATGCCCGTTGACAGCTCCTCCTCCTTTCCTATGGGCTTTCTGCAGTGCGAACGCACCTCCGAAAAGGAAAGCAACCTACTCACGGCCTTAAAAGTCAACGGGACCTGGGATTCCCAGCCGGTCACCCATACTGGTACTTGCCAGGCCTCAAGCTGGCTGGCGGCCACGATCTGACGAGAGCAGGCACATTCAGCTTAGAATGCCCGTTGACAGCTCCTCCTCCTTTCCTATGGGCTTTCTGCAGTGCGAACGCACCTCCGAAAAGGAAAGCAACCTACTCACGGCCTTAAAAGTCAACGGGACCTGGGATTCCCAGCCGGTCACCCATACTGGTACTTGCCAGGCCTCAAGCTGGCTGGCGGCCGCGATCTGACGAGAGCAGGCACATTCAGCTTAGAATGCCCGTTGACAGCTCCTCCTCCTTTCCTATGGGCTTTCTGCAGTGCGAACGCACCTCCGAAACGGAAAGAAACCTACTCACGGCCTTAAAAGTCAACGGGACCTGGGATTCCCAGCCGGTCACCCATACTGGTACTTGCCAGGCCTCAAGCTGGCTGGCGGCCGCGATCTGATGAGAGCAGGCACATTCAGCTTAGAATGCCCGTTGACAGCTCCTCCTCCTTTCCTATGGGCTTTCTGCAGTGCGAACGCACCTCCGAAAAGGAAAGAAACCTACTCACGGCCTTAAAAGTCAACGGGACCTGGGATTCCCAGCCGGTCACCCATACTGGTACTTGCCAGGCCTCAAGCTGGCTGGCGGCCGCGATCTGACGAGAGCAGGCACATTCAGCTTAGAATGCCCGTTGATAGCTCCTCCTCCTTTCCTATGGGCTTTCTGCAGTGCGAACGCACTTCCGAAAAGAAAAGAAACCTACTCACGGCCTTAAAAGTCAACGGGACCTGGGATTCCCAGCCGGTCACCCATACTGGTACTTGCCAGGCCTCAAGCTGGCTGGCGGCCGCGATCTGACGAGAGCAGGCACATTCAGCTTAGATTGCCCGTTGACAGCTCCTCCTCCTTTCCTATGGGCTTTCTGCAGTGCGAACGCACCTCCGAAAAGGAAAGAAACCTACTCACGGCCTTAAAAGTCAACTGGACCTGGGATTCCCAGCCGGTCACCCATACTGGTACTTGCCAGGCCTCAAGCTGGCTGGCGGCCGCGATCTGACGAGAGCAGGCACATTCAGCTTAGAATGCCCGTTGACAGCTCCTCCTCCTTTCCTATGGGCTTTCTGCAGTGCGAACGCACTTCCGAAAAGGAAAGAAACCTACTCACGGCCTTAAAAGTCAACGGGACCTGGGATTCCCAGCCGGTCACCCATACTGGTACTTGCCAGGCCTCAAGCTGGCTGGCGGCCGCGATCTGACGAGAGCAGGCACATTCAGCTTAGAATGCCCGTTGACAGCTCCTCCTCCTTTCCTATGGGCTTACTGCAGTGCGAACGCACCTCCGAAAAGGAAAGCAACCTACTCACGGCCTTAAAAGTCAACGGGACCTGGGATTCCCAGCCGGTCACCCATACTGGTACTTGCCAGGCCTCAAGCTGGCTGGCGGCCGCGATCTGACGAGAGCAGGCACATTCAGCTAAGAATGCCCGTTGACAGCTCCTCCTCCTTTCCTATGGGCTTTCTGCAGTGCGAACGCACCTCCGAAAAGGAAAGCAACCTACTCACGGCCTTAAAAGTCAACGGGACCTGGGATTCCCAGCCGGTCACCCATACTGGTACTTGCCAGGCCTCAAGCTGGCTGGCGGCCGCGATCTGACGAGAGCAGGCACATTCAGCTTAGAATGCCCGTTGACAGCTCCTCCTCCTTTCCTATGGGCTTTCTGCAGTGCGAACGCACCTCCGAAACGGAAAGAAACCTACTCACGGCCTTAAAAGTCAATGGGACCTGGGATTCCCAGCCGGTCACCCATACTGGTACTTGCCAGGCCTCAAGCTGGCTGGCGGCCGCGATCTGACGAGAGCAGGTACATTCAGCTTAGAATGCCCGTTGACAGCTCCTCCTCCTTTCCTATGGGCTTTCTGCAGTGCGAACGCACCTCCGAAAAGGAAAGCAACCTACTCACCGTCTTAAAAGTCAACGGGACCTGGGATTCCCAGCCGGTCACCCATACTGGTACTTGCCAGGCCTCAAGCTGGCTGGCGGCCGCGATCTGACGAGAGCAGGCACATTCAGCTTAGAATGCCCGTTGACAGCTCCTCCTCCTTTCCTATGGGCTTTCTGCAGTGCGAACGCACCTCCGAAAAGGAAAGAAACCTACTCACGGCCTTAAAAGTCAACGGGACCTGGGATTCCCAGCCGGTCACCCATACTGGTACTTGCCAGGCCTCAAGCTGGCTGGCGGCCGCGATCTGACGAGAGCAGGCACATTCAGCTTAGAATGCCCGTTGACAGCTCCTCCTCCTTTCCTATGGGCTTTCTGCAGTGCGAACGCACCTCCGAAAAGGAAAGCAACCTACTCACGGCCTTAAAAGTCAACGGGACCTGGGATTCCCAGCCGGTCACCCATACTGGTACTTGCCAGGCCTCAAGCTGGCTGGCGGCCGCGATCTGACGAGAGCAGGCACATTCAGCTTAGAATGCCCGTTGACAGCTCCTCCTCCTTTCCTATGGGCTTTCTGCAGTGCGAACGCACCTCCGAAACGGAAAGAAACCTACTCACGGCCTTAAAAGTCAACGGGACCTGGGATTCCCAGCCGGTCACCCATACTGGTACTTGCCAGGCCTCAAGCTGGCTGGCGGCCGCGATCTGACGAGAGCAGGCACATTCAGCTTAGAATGCCCGTTGACAGCTCCTCCTCCTTTCCTATGGGCTTTCTGCAGTGCGAACGCACCTCCGAAAAGGAAAGCAACCTACTCACGGCCTTAAAAGTCAACGGGACCTGGGATTCCCAGCCGGTCACCCATACTGGTACTTGCCAGGCCTCAAGCTGGCTGGCGGCCGCGATCTGACGAGAGCAGGCACATTCAGCTTAGAATGCCCGTTGACAGCTCCTCCTCCTTTCCTATGGGCTTTCTGCAGTGCGAACGCACCTCCGAAAAGGAAAGCAACCTACTCACGGCCTTAAAAGTCAACGGGACCTGGGATTCCCAGCCGGTCACCCATACTGGTACTTGCCAGGCCTCAAGCTGGCTGGCGGCCGCGATCTGACGAGAGCAGGCACATTCAGCTTAGAATGCCCGTTGACAGCTCCTCCTCCTTTCCTATGGGCTTTCTGCAGTGCGAACGCACCTCCGAA
Organism: Eleutherodactylus coqui; assembly: GCF_035609145.1. NCBI lineage: Eukaryota > Metazoa > Chordata > Amphibia > Anura > Eleutherodactylidae > Eleutherodactylus > Eleutherodactylus coqui. The sequence continues at coordinate 29,014 of NW_027102590.1, read as the reverse complement.
ACGGAAAGAAACCTACTCACGGCCTTAAAAGTCAACGGGACCTGGGATTCCCAGCCGGTCACCCATACTGGTACTTGCCAGGCCTCAAGCTGGCTGGCGGCCGCGATCTGACGAGAGCAGGCACATTCAGCTTAGAATGCCCGTTGACAGCTCCTCCTCCTTTCCTATGGGCTTTCTGCAGTGCGAACGCACTTCCGAAAAGGAAAGAAACCTACTCACGGCCTTAAAAGTCAACGGGACCTGGGATTCCCAGCCGGTCACCCATACTGGTACTTGCCAGGCCTCAAGCTGGCTGGCGGCCGCGATCTGACGAGAGCAGGCACATTCAGCTTAGAATGCCCGTTGACAGCTCCTCCTCCTTTCCTATGGGCTTACTGCAGTGCGAACGCACCTCCGAAAAGGAAAGCAACCTACTCACGGCCTTAAAAGTCAACGGGACCTGGGATTCCCAGCCGGTCACCCATACTGGTACTTGCCAGGCCTCAAGCTGGCTGGCGGCCGCGATCTGACGAGAGCAGGCACATTCAGCTAAGAATGCCCGTTGACAGCTCCTCCTCCTTTCCTATGGGCTTTCTGCAGTGCGAACGCACCTCCGAAAAGGAAAGCAACCTACTCACGGCCTTAAAAGTCAACGGGACCTGGGATTCCCAGCCGGTCACCCATACTGGTACTTGCCAGGCCTCAAGCTGGCTGGCGGCCGCGATCTGACGAGAGCAGGCACATTCAGCTTAGAATGCCCGTTGACAGCTCCTCCTCCTTTCCTATGGGCTTTCTGCAGTGCGAACGCACCTCCGAAACGGAAAGAAACCTACTCACGGCCTTAAAAGTCAATGGGACCTGGGATTCCCAGCCGGTCACCCATACTGGTACTTGCCAGGCCTCAAGCTGGCTGGCGGCCGCGATCTGACGAGAGCAGGTACATTCAGCTTAGAATGCCCGTTGACAGCTCCTCCTCCTTTCCTATGGGCTTTCTGCAGTGCGAACGCACCTCCGAAAAGGAAAGCAACCTACTCACCGTCTTAAAAGTCAACGGGACCTGGGATTCCCAGCCGGTCACCCATACTGGTACTTGCCAGGCCTCAAGCTGGCTGGCGGCCGCGATCTGACGAGAGCAGGCACATTCAGCTTAGAATGCCCGTTGACAGCTCCTCCTCCTTTCCTATGGGCTTTCTGCAGTGCGAACGCACCTCCGAAAAGGAAAGAAACCTACTCACGGCCTTAAAAGTCAACGGGACCTGGGATTCCCAGCCGGTCACCCATACTGGTACTTGCCAGGCCTCAAGCTGGCTGGCGGCCGCGATCTGACGAGAGCAGGCACATTCAGCTTAGAATGCCCGTTGACAGCTCCTCCTCCTTTCCTATGGGCTTTCTGCAGTGCGAACGCACCTCCGAAAAGGAAAGCAACCTACTCACGGCCTTAAAAGTCAACGGGACCTGGGATTCCCAGCCGGTCACCCATACTGGTACTTGCCAGGCCTCAAGCTGGCTGGCGGCCGCGATCTGACGAGAGCAGGCACATTCAGCTTAGAATGCCCGTTGACAGCTCCTCCTCCTTTCCTATGGGCTTTCTGCAGTGCGAACGCACCTCCGAAACGGAAAGAAACCTACTCACGGCCTTAAAAGTCAACGGGACCTGGGATTCCCAGCCGGTCACCCATACTGGTACTTGCCAGGCCTCAAGCTGGCTGGCGGCCGCGATCTGACGAGAGCAGGCACATTCAGCTTAGAATGCCCGTTGACAGCTCCTCCTCCTTTCCTATGGGCTTTCTGCAGTGCGAACGCACCTCCGAAAAGGAAAGCAACCTACTCACGGCCTTAAAAGTCAACGGGACCTGGGATTCCCAGCCGGTCACCCATACTGGTACTTGCCAGGCCTCAAGCTGGCTGGCGGCCGCGATCTGACGAGAGCAGGCACATTCAGCTTAGAATGCCCGTTGACAGCTCCTCCTCCTTTCCTATGGGCTTTCTGCAGTGCGAACGCACCTCCGAAAAGGAAAGCAACCTACTCACGGCCTTAAAAGTCAACGGGACCTGGGATTCCCAGCCGGTCACCCATACTGGTACTTGCCAGGCCTCAAGCTGGCTGGCGGCCGCGATCTGACGAGAGCAGGCACATTCAGCTTAGAATGCCCGTTGACAGCTCCTCCTCCTTTCCTATGGGCTTTCTGCAGTGCGAACGCACCTCCGAAACGGAAAGAAACCTACTCACGGCCTTAAAAGTCAACGGGACCTGGGATTCCCAGCCGGTCACCCATACTGGTACTTGCCAGGCCTCAAGCTGGCTGGCGGCCGCGATCTGACGAGAGCAGGCACATTCAGCTTAGAATGCCCGTTGACAGCTCCTCCTCCTTTCCTATGGGCTTTCTGCAGTGCGAACGCACCTCCGAAAAGGAAAGAAACCTACTCACGGCCTTAAAAGTCAACGGGACCTGGGATTCCCAGCCGGTCACCCATACTGGTACTTGCCAGGCCTCAAGCTGGCTGGCGGCCGCGATCTGACGAGAGCAGGCACATTCAGCTTAGAATGCCCGTTGATAGCTCCTCCTCCTTTCCTATGGGCTTTCTGCAGTGCGAACGCACTTCCGAAAAGAAAAGAAACCTACTCACGGCCTTAAAAGTCAACGGGACCTGGGATTCCCAGCCGGTCACCCATACTGGTACTTGCCAGGCCTCAAGCTGGCTGGCGGCCGCGATCTGACGAGAGCAGGCACATTCAGCTTAGATTGCCCGTTGACAGCTCCTCCTCCTTTCCTATGGGCTTTCTGCAGTGCGAACGCACCTCCGAAAAGGAAAGAAACCTACTCACGGCCTTAAAAGTCAACTGGACCTGGGATTCCCAGCCGGTCACCCATACTGGTACTTGCCAGGCCTCAAGCTGGCTGGCGGCCGCGATCTGACGAGAGCAGGCACATTCAGCTTAGAATGCCCGTTGACAGCTCCTCCTCCTTTCCTATGGGCTTTCTGCAGTGCGAACGCACTTCCGAAAAGGAAAGAAACCTACTCACGGCCTTAAAAGTCAACGGGACCTGGGATTCCCAGCCGGTCACCCATACTGGTACTTGCCAGGCCTCAAGCTGGCTGGCGGCCGCGATCTGACGAGAGCAGGCACATTCAGCTTAGAATGCCCGTTGACAGCTCCTCCTCCTTTCCTATGGGCTTTCTGCAGTGCGAACGCACCTCCGAAAAGGAAAGCAACCTACTCACGGCCTTAAAAGTCAACGGGACCTGGGATTTCCAGCCGGTCACCCATACTGGTACTTGCCAGGCCTCAAGCTGGCTGGCGGCCGCGATCTGACGAGAGCAGGCACATTCAGCTAAGAATGCCCGTTGACAGCTCCTCCTCCTTTCCTATGGGCTTTCTGCAGTGCGAACGCACCTCCGAAAAGGAAAGAAACCTACTCACGGCCTTAAAAGTCAACGGGACCTGGGATTCCCAGCCGGTCACCCATACTGGTACTTGCCAGGCCTCAAGCTGGCTGGCGGCCGCGATCTGACGAGAGCAGGCACATTCAGCTTAGAATGCCCGTTGACAGCTCCTCCTCCTTTCCTATGGGCTTTCTGCAGTGCGAACGCACCTCCGAAACGGAAAGAAACCTACTCACGGCCTTAAAAGTCAATGGGACCTGGGATTCCCAGCCGGTCACCCATACTGGTACTTGCCAGGCCTCAAGCTGGCTGGCGGCCACGATCTGACGAGAGCAGGTACATTCAGCTTAGAATGCCCGTTGACAGCTCCTCCTCCTTTCCTATGGGCTTTCTGCAGTGCGAACGCACCTCCGAAAAGGAAAGCAACCTACTCACGGCCTTAAAAGTCAACGGGACCTGGGATTCCCAGCCGGTCACCCATACTGGTCCTTGCCAGGCCTCAAGCTGGCTGGCGGCCGCGATCTGACGAGAGCAGGCACATTCAGCTTAGAATGCCCGTTGACAGCTCCTCCTCCTTTCCTATGGGCTTTCTGCAGTGCGAACGCACCTCCGAAAAGGAAAGAAACCTACTCACGGCCTTAAAAGTCAACGGGACCTGGGATTCCCAGCCGGTCACCCATACTGGTACTTGCCAGGCCTCAAGCTGGCTGGCGGCCGCGATCTGACGAGAGCAGGCACATTCAGCTTAGAATGCCCGTTGACAGCTCCTCCTCCTTTCCTATGGGCTTTCTGCAGTGCGAACGCACCTCCGAAAAGGAAAGCAACCTACTCACGGCCTTAAAAGTCAACGGGACCTGGGATTCCCAGCCGGTCACCCATACTGGTACTTGCCAGGCCTCAAGCTGGCTGGCGGCCGCGATCTGACGAGAGCAGGCACATTCAGCTTAGAATGCCCGTTGACAGCTCCTCCTCCTTTCCTATGGGCTTTCTGCAGTGCGAACGCACCTCCGAAAAGGAAAGAAACCTACTCACGGCCTTAAAAGTCAACGGGACCTGGGATTCCCAGCCGGTCACCCATACTGGTACTTGCCAGGCCTCAAGCTGGCTGGCGGCCGCGATCTGACGAGAGCAGGCACATTCAGCTTAGAATGCCCGTTGACAGCTCCTCTTCCTTTCCTATGGGCTTTCTGCAGTGCGAACGCACCTCCGAAACGGAAAGAAACCTACTCACGGCCTTAAAAGTCAACGGGACCTGGGATTCCCAGCCGGTCACCCATACTGGTACTTGCCAGGCCTCAAGCTGGCTGGCGGCCGCGATCTGACGAGAGCAGGCACATTCAGCTTAGAATGCCCGTTGACAGCTCCTCCTCCTTTCCTATGGGCTTTCTGCAGTGCGAACGCACCTCCGAAAAGGAAAGAAACCTACTCACGGCCTTAAAAGTCAACGGGACCTGGGATTCCCAGCCGGTCACCCACACTGGTACTTGCCAGGCCTCAAGCTGGCTGGCGGCCGCGATCTGACGAGAGCAGGTACATTCAGCTTAGAATGCCCGTTGACAGCTCCTCCTCCTTTCCTATGGGCTTTCTGCAGTGCGAACGCACCTCCGAAAAGGAAAGCAACCTACTCACGGCCTTAAAAGTCAACGGGACCTGGGATTCCCAGCCGGTCACCCATACTGGTACTTGCCAGGCCTCAAGCTGGCTGGCGGCCGCGATCTGACGAGAGCAGGCACATTCAGCTTAGAATGCCCGTTGACAGCTCCTCCTCCTTTCCTATGGGCTTTCTGCAGTGCGAACGCACCTCCGAAAAGGAAAGAAACCTACTCACGGCCTTAAAAGTCAACGGGACCTGGGATTCCCAGCCGGTCACCCATACTGGTACTTGCCAGGCCTCAAGCTGGCTGGCGGCCGCGATCTGACGAGAGCAGGCACATTCAGCTTAGAATGCCCGTTGACAGCTCCTCCTCCTTTCCTATGGGCTTTCTGCAGTGCGAACGCACCTCCGAAACGGAAAGAAACCTACTCACGGCCTTAAAAGTCAACGGGACCTGGGATTCCCAGCCGGTCACCCATACTGGTACTTGCCAGGCCTCAAGCTGGCTGGCGGCCACGATCTGACGAGAGCAGGCACATTCAGCTTAGAATGCCCGTTGACAGCTCCTCCTCCTTTCCTATGGGCTTTCTGCAGTGCGAACGCACCTCCGAAAAGGAAAGAAACCTACTCACGGCCTTAAAAGTCAACGGGACCTGGGATTCCCAGCCGGTCACCCATACTGGTACTTGCCAGGCCTCAAGCTGGCTGGCGGCCGCAATCTGACGAGAGCAGGCACATTCAGCTTAGAATGCCCGTTGACAGCTCCTCCTCCTTTCCTATGGGCTTTCTGCAGTGCGAACGCACTTCCGAAAAGGAAAGAAACCTACTCACGGCCTTAAAAGTCAACGGGACCTGGGATTTCCAGCCGGTCACCCATACTGGTACTTGCCAGGCCTCAAGCTGGCTGGCGGCCGCGATCTGACGAGAGCAGGCACATTCAGCTTAGAATGCCCGTTGACAGCTCCTCCTCCTTTCATATGGGCTTTCTGCAGTGCGAACGCACCTCCGAAAAGGAAAGCAACCTACTCACGGCCATAAAAGTCAACAGGACCTGGGATTCCCAGCCGGTCACCCATACTGGTACTTGCCAGGCCTCAAGCTGGCTGGCGGTCGCGATCTGACGAGAGCAGGCACATTCAGCTTAGAATGCCCGTTGACAGCTCCTCCTCCTTTCCTATGGGCTTTCTGCAGTGCGAACGCACCTCCGAAAAGGAAAGAAACCTACTCACGGCCTTAAAAGTCAACGGGACCTGGGATTCCCAGCCGGTCACCCATACTGGTACTTGCCAGGCCTCAAGCTGGCTGGCGGCCGCAATCTGACGAGAGCAGGCACATTCAGCTTAGAATGCCCGTTGACAGCTCCTCCTCCTTTCCTATGGGCTTTCTGCAGTGCGAACGCACCTCCGAAACGGAAAGAAACCTACTCACGGCCTTAAAAGTCAATGGGACCTGGGATTCCCAGCCGGTCACCCATACTGGTACTTGCCAGGCCTCAAGCTGGCTGGCGGCCGCGATCTGACGAGAGCAGGCACATTCAGCTAAGAATGCCCGTTGACAGCTCCTCCTCCTTTCCTATGGGCTTTCTGCAGTGCGAACGCACCTCCGAAAAGGAAAGAAACCTACTCACGGCCTTAAAAGTCAACGGGACCTGGGATTCCCAGCCGGTCACCCATACTGGTACTTGCCAGGCCTCAAGCTGGCTGGCGGCCGCGATCTGACGAGAGCAGGCACATTCAGCTTAGAATGCCCGTTGACAGCTCCTCCTCCTTTCCTATGGGCTTTCTGCAGTGCGAACGCACCTCCGAAACGGAAAGAAACCTACTCACGGCCTTAAAAGTCAATGGGACCTGGGATTCCCAGCCGGTCACCCATACTGGTACTTGCCAGGCCTCAAGCTGGCTGGCGGCCACGATCTGACGAGAGCAGGTACATTCAGCTTAGAATGCCCGTTGACAGCTCCTCCTCCTTTCCTATGGGCTTTCTGCAGTGCGAACGCACCTCCGAAAAGGAAAGCAACCTACTCACGGCCTTAAAAGTCAACGGGACCTGGGATTCCCAGCCGGTCACCCATACTGGTACTTGCCAGGCCTCAAGCTGGCTGGCGGCCGCGATCTGACGAGAGCAGGCACATTCAGCTTAGAATGCCCGTTGACAGCTCCTCCTCCTTTCCTATGGGCTTTCTGCAGTGCGAACGCACCTCCGAAAAGGAAAGAAACCTACTCACGGCCTTAAAAGTCAACGGGACCTGGGATTCCCAGCCGGTCACCCATACTGGTACTTGCCAGGCCTCAAGCTGGCTGGCGGCCGCGATCTGACGAGAGCAGGCACATTCAGCTTAGAATGCCCGTTGACAGCTCCTCCTCCTTTCCTATGGGCTTTCTGCAGTGCGAACGCACCTCCGAAACGGAAAGAAACCTACTCACGGCCTTAAAAGTCAACGGGACCTGGGATTCCCAGCCGGTCACCCATACTGGTACTTGCCAGGCCTCAAGCTGGCTGGCGGCCGCGATCTGACGAGAGCAGGCACATTCAGCTTAGAATGCCCGTTGACAGCTCCTCCTCCTTTCCTATGGGCTTTCTGCAGTGCGAACGCACCTCCGAAAAGGAAAGAAACCTACTCACGGCCTTAAAAGTCAACGGGACCTGGGATTCCCAGCCGGTCACCCACACTGGTACTTGCCAGGCCTCAAGCTGGCTGGCGGCCGCGATCTGACGAGAGCAGGTACATTCAGCTTAGAATGCCCGTTGACAGCTCCTCCTCCTTTCCTATGGGCTTTCTGCAGTGCGAACGCACCTCCGAAAAGGAAAGCAACCTACTCACGGCCTTAAAAGTCAACGAGACCTGGGATTCCCAGCCGGTCACCCATACTGGTACTTGCCAGGCCTCAAGCTGGCTGGCGGCCGCGATCTGACGAGAGCAGGCACATTCAGCTTAGAATGCCCGTTGACAGCTCCTCCTCCTTTCCTATGGGCTTTCTGCAGTGCGAACGCACCTCCGAAAAGGAAAGAAACCTACTCACGGCCTTAAAAGTCAACGGGACCTGGGATTCCCAGCCGGTCACCCATACTGGTACTTGCCAGGCCTCAAGCTGGCTGGCGGCCGCGATCTGACGAGAGCAGGCACATTCAGCTTAGAATGCCCGTTGACAGCTCCTCCTCCTTTCCTATGGGCTTTCTGCAGTGCGAACGCACCTCCGAAACGGAAAGAAACCTACTCACGGCCTTAAAAGTCAACGGGACCTGGGATTCCCAGCCGGTCACCCATACTGGTACTTGCCAGGCCTCAAGCTGGCTGGCGGCCACGATCTGACGAGAGCAGGAACATTCAGCTTAGAATGCCCGTTGACAGCTCCTCCTCCTTTCCTATGGGCTTTCTGCAGTGCGAACGCACCTCCGAAAAGGAAAGAAACCTACTCACGGCCTTAAAAGTCAACGGGACCTGGGATTCCCAGCCGGTCACCCATACTGGTACTTGCCAGGCCTCAAGCTGGCTGGCGGCCGCGATCTGACGAGAGCAGGCACATTCAGCTTAGAATGCCCGTTGACAGCTCCTCCTCCTTTCCTATGGGCTTTCTGCAGTGCGAACGCACTTCCGAAAAGGAAAGAAACCTACTCACGGCCTTAAAAGTCAACGGGACCTGGGATTTCCAGCCGGTCACCCATACTGGTACTTGCCAGGCCTCAAGCTGGCTGGTGGCCGCGATCTGACGAGAGCAGGCACATTCAGCTTAGAATGCCCGTTGACAGCTCCTCCTCCTTTCATATGGGCTTTCTGCAGTGCGAACGCACCTCCGAAAAGGAAAGCAACCTACTCACGGCCATAAAAGTCAACGGGACCTGGGATTCCCAGCCGGTCACCCATACTGGTACTTGCCAGGCCTCAAGCTGGCTGGCGGCCGCGATCTGACGAGAGCAGGCACATTCAGCTTAGAATGCCCGTTGACAGCTCCTCCTCCTTTCCTATGGGCTTTCTGCAGTGCGAACGCACCTCCGAAAAGGAAAGAAACCTACTCACGGCCTTAAAAGTCAACGGGACCTGGGATTCCCAGCCGGTCACCCATACTGGTACTTGCCAGGCCTCAAGCTGGCTGGCGGCCGCAATCTGACGAGAGCAGGCACATTCAGCTTAGAATGCCCGTTGACAGCTCCTCCTCCTTTCCTATGGGCTTTCTGCAGTGCGAACGCACCTCCGAAACGGAAAGAAACCTACTCACGGCCTTAAAAGTCAATGGGACCTGGGATTCCCAGCCGGTCACCCATACTGGTACTTGCCAGGCCTCAAGCTGGCTGGCGGCCGCGATCTGACGAGAGCAGGTACATTCAGCTTAGAAAGCCCGTTGACAGCTCCTCCTCCTTTCCTATGGGCTTTCTGCAGTGCGAACGCACCTCCGAAAAGGAAAGCAACCTACTCACGGCCTTAAAAGTCAACGGGACCTGGGATTCCCAGCCGGTCACCCATACTGGTACTTGCCAGGCCTCAAGCTGGCTGGCGGCCGCGATCTGACGAGAGCAGGCACATTCAGCTTAGAATGCCCGTTGACAGCTCCTCCTCCTTTCCTATGGGCTTTCTGCAGTGCGAACGCACCTCCGAAAAGGAAAGCAACCTACTCACGGCCTTAAAAGTCAGCGGGACCTGGGATTCCCAGCCGGTCACCCATACTGGTACTTGCCAGGCCTCAAGCTGGCTGGCGGCCGCGATCTGACGAGAGCAGGCACATTCAGCTTAGAATGCCCGTTGACAGCTCCTCCTCCTTTCCTATGGGCTTTCTGCAGTGCGAACGCACCTCCGAAACGGAAAGAAACCTACTCACGGCCTTAAAAGTCAACGGGACCTGGGATTCCCAGCCGGTCACCCATACTGGTACTTGCCAGGCCTCAAGCTGGCTGGCGGTCGCGATCTGACGAGAGCAGGCACATTCAGCTTAGAATGCCCGTTGACAGCTCCTCCTCCTTTCCTATGGGCTTTCTGCAGTGCGAACGCACCTCCGAAAAGGAAAGAAACCTACTCACGGCCTTAAAAGTCAACGGGACCTGGGATTCCCAGCCGGTCACCCATACTGGTACTTGCCAGGCCTCAAGCTGGCTGGCGGCCGCGATCTGACGAGAGCAGGCACATTCAGCTTAGAATGCCCGTTGACAGCTCCTCCTCCTTTCCTATGGGCTTTCTGCAGTGCGAACGCACCTCCGAAACGGAAAGAAACCTACTCACGGCCTTAAAAGTCAATGGGACCTGGGATTCCCAGCCGGTCACCCATACTGGTACTTGCCAGGCCTCAAGCTGGCTGGCGGCCACGATCTGACGAGAGCAGGTACATTCAGCTTAGAATGCCCGTTGACAGCTCCTCCTCCTTTCCTATGGGCTTTCTGCAGTGCGAACGCACCTCCGAAAAGGAAAGCAACCTACTCACGGCCTTAAAAGTCAACGGGACCTGGGATTCCCAGCCGGTCACCCATACTGGTACTTGCCAGGCCTCAAGCTGGCTGGCGGCCGCGATCTGACGAGAGCAGGCACATTCAGCTTAGAATGCCCGTTGACAGCTCCTCCTCCTTTCCTATGGGCTTTCTGCAGTGCGAACGCACCTCCGAAAAGGAAAGAAACCTACTCACGGCCTTAAAAGTCAACGGGACCTGGGATTCCCAGCCGGTCACCCATACTGGTACTTGCCAGGCCTCAAGCTGGCTGGCGGCCGCGATCTGACGAGAGCAGGCACATTCAGCTTAGAATGCCCGTTGACAGCTCCTCCTCCTTTCCTATGGGCTTTCTGCAGTGCGAACGCACCTCCGAAACGGAAAGAAACCTACTCACGGCCTTAAAAGTCAATGGGACCTGGGATTCCCAGCCGGTCACCCATACTGGTACTTGCCAGGCCTCAAGCTGGCTGGCGGCCGCGATCTGACGAGAGCAGGTACATTCAGCTTAGAATGCCCGTTGACAGCTCCTCCTCCTTTCCTATGGGCTTTCTGCAGTGCGAACGCACCTCCGAAAAGGAAAGCAACCTACTCACGGCCTTAAAAGTCAACGGGACCTGGGATTCCCAGCCGGTCACCCATACTGGTACTTGCCAGGCCTCAAGCTGGCTGGCGGCCGCGATCTGACGAGAGCAGGCACATTCAGCTTAGAATGCCCGTTGACAGCTCCTCCTCCTTTCCTATGGGCTTTCTGCAGTGCGAACGCACCTCCGAAAAGGAAAGAAACCTACTCACGGCCTTAAAAGTCAACGGGACCTGGGATTCCCAGCCGGTCACCCATACTGGTACTTGCCAGGCCTCAAGCTGGCTGGCGGCCGCGATCTGACGAGAGCAGGCACATTCAGCTTAGAATGCCCGTTGACAGCTCCTCCTCCTTTCCTATGGGCTTTCTGCAGTGCGAACGCACCTCCGAAAAGGAAAGCAACCTACTCACGGCCTTAAAAGTCAACGGGACCTGGGATTCCCAGCCGGTCACCCATACTGGTACTTGCCAGGCCTCAAGCTGGCTGGCGGTCGCGATCTGACGAGAGCAGGCACATTCAGCTTAGAATGCCCGTTGACAGCTCCTCCTCCTTTCCTATGGGCTTTCTGCAGTGCGAACGCACCTCCGAAAAGGAAAGAAACCTACTCACGGCCTTAAAAGTCAACGGGACCTGGGATTCCCAGCCGGTCACCCATACTGGTACTTGCCAGGCCTCAAGCTGGCTGGCGGCCGCGATCTGACGAGAGCAGGCACATTCAGCTTAGAATGCCCGTTGACAGCTCCTCCTCCTTTCCTATGGGCTTTCTGCAGTGCGAACGCACCTCCGAAACGGAAAGAAACCTACTCACGGCCTTAAAAGTCAATGGGACCTGGGATTCCCAGCCGGTCACCCATACTGGTACTTGCCAGGCCTCAAGCTGGCTGGCGGCCACGATCTGACGAGAGCAGGTACATTCAGCTTAGAATGCCCGTTGACAGCTCCTCCTCCTTTCCTATGGGCTTTCTGCAGTGCGAACGCACCTCCGAAAAGGAAAGCAACCTACTCACGGCCTTAAAAGTCAACGGGACCTGGGATTCCCAGCCGGTCACCCATACTGGTACTTGCCAGGCCTCAAGCTGGCTGGCGGCCGCGATCTGACGAGAGCAGGCACATTCAGCTTAGAATGCCCGTTGACAGCTCCTCCTCCTTTCCTATGGGCTTTCTGCAGTGCGAACGCACCTCCGAAAAGGAAAGAAACCTACTCACGGCCTTAAAAGTCAACGGGACCTGGGATTCCCAGCCGGTCACCCATACTGGTACTTGCCAGGCCTCAAGCTGGCTGGCGGCCGCGATCTGACGAGAGCAGGCACATTCAGCTTAGAATGCCCGTTGACAGCTCCTCCTCCTTTCCTATGGGCTTTCTGCAGTGCGAACGCACCTCCGAAACGGAAAGAAACCTACTCACGGCCTTAAAAGTCAATGGGACCTGGGATTCCCAGCCGGTCACCCATACTGGTACTTGCCAGGCCTCAAGCTGGCTGGCGGCCGCGATCTGACGAGAGCAGGTACATTCAGCTTAGAATGCCCGTTGACAGCTCCTCCTCCTTTCCTATGGGCTTTCTGCAGTGCGAACGCACCTCCGAAAAGGAAAGCAACCTACTCACGGCCTTAAAAGTCAACGGGACCTGGGATTCCCAGCCGGTCACCCATACTGGTACTTGCCAGGCCTCAAGCTGGCTGGCGGCCGCGATCTGACGAGAGCAGGCACATTCAGCTTAGAATGCCCGTTGACAGCTCCTCCTCCTTTCCTATGGGCTTTCTGCAGTGCGAACGCACCTCCGAAAAGGAAAGAAACCTACTCACGGCCTTAAAAGTCAACGGGACCTGGGATTCCCAGCCGGTCACCCATACTGGTACTTGCCAGGCCTCAAGCTGGCTGGCGGCCGCGATCTGACGAGAGCAGGCACATTCAGCTTAGAATGCCCGTTGACAGCTCCTCCTCCTTTCCTATGGGCTTTCTGCAGTGCGAACGCACCTCCGAAAAGGAAAGCAACCTACTCACGGCCTTAAAAGTCAACGGGACCTGGGATTCCCAGCCGGTCACCCATACTGGTACTTGCCAGGCCTCAAGCTGGCTGGCGGCCGCGATCTGACGAGAGCAGGCACATTCAGCTTAGAATGCCCGTTGACAGCTCCTCCTCCTTTCCTATGGGCTTTCTGCAGTGCGAACGCACCTCCGAAAAGGAAAGAAACCTACTCACGGCCTTAAAAGTCAACGGGACCTGGGATTCCCAGCCGGTCACCCATACTGGTACTTGCCAGGCCTCAAGCTGGCTGGCGGCCGCGATCTGACGAGAGCAGGCACATTCAGCTTAGAATGCCCGTTGACAGCTCCTCCTCCTTTCCTATGGGCTTTCTGCAGTGCGAACGCACCTCCGAAACGGAAAGAAACCTACTCACGGCCTTAAAAGTCAACGGGACCTGGGATTCCCAGCCGGTCACCCATACTGGTACTTGCCAGGCCTCAAGCTGGCTGGCGGCCGCGATCTGACGAGAGCAGGCACATTCAGCTTAGAATGCCCGTTGACAGCTCCTCCTCCTTTCCTATGGGCTTTCTGCAGTGCGAACGCACCTCCGAAAAGGAAAGAAACCTACTCACGGCCTTAAAAGTCAACGGGACCTGGGATTCCCAGCCGGTCACCCACACTGGTACTTGCCAGGCCTCAAGCTGGCTGGCGGCCGCGATCTGACGAGAGCAGGTACATTCAGCTTAGAATGCCCGTTGACAGCTCCTCCTCCTTTCCTATGGGCTTTCTGCAGTGCGAACGCACCTCCGAAAAGGAAAGCAACCTACTCACGGCCTTAAAAGTCAACGGGACCTGGGATTCCCAGCCGGTCACCCATACTGGTACTTGCCAGGCCTCAAGCTGGCTGGCGGCCGCGATCTGACGAGAGCAGGCACATTCAGCTTAGAATGCCCGTTGACAGCTCCTCCTCCTTTCCTATGGGCTTTCTGCAGTGCGAACGCACCTCCGAAAAGGAAAGAAACCTACTCACGGCCTTAAAAGTCAACGGGACCTGGGATTCCCAGCCGGTCACCCATACTGGTACTTGCCAGGCCTCAGGCTGGCTGGCGGCCGCGATCTGACGAGAGCAGGCACATTCAGCTTAGAATGCCCGTTGACAGCTCCTCCTCCTTTCCTATGGGCTTTCTGCAGTGCGAACGCACCTCCGAAACGGAAAGAAACCTACTCACGGCCTTAAAAGTCAACGGGACCTGGGATTCCCAGCCGGTCACCCATACTGGTACTTGCCAGGCCTCAAGCTGGCTGGCGGCCACGATCTGACGAGAGCAGGAACATTCAGCTTAGAATGCCCGTTGACAGCTCCTCCTCCTTTCCTATGGGCTTTCTGCAGTGCGAACGCACCTCCGAAAAGGAAAGAAACCTACTCACGGCCTTAAAAGTCAACGGGACCTGGGATTCCCAGCCGGTCACCCATACTGGTACTTGCCAGGCCTCAAGCTGGCTGGCGGCCGCGATCTGACGAGAGCAGGCACATTCAGCTTAGAATGCCCGTTGACAGCTCCTCCTCCTTTCCTATGGGCTTTCTGCAGTGCGAACGCACTTCCGAAAAGGAAAGAAACCTACTCACGGCCTTAAAAGTCAACGGGACCTGGGATTTCCAGCCGGTCACCCATACTGGTACTTGCCAGGCCTCAAGCTGGCTGGTGGCCGCGATCTGACGAGAGCAGGCACATTCAGCTTAGAACGCCCGTTGACAGCTCCTCCTCCTTTCATATGGGCTTTCTGCAGTGCGAACGCACCTCCGAAAAGGAAAGCAACCTACTCACGGCCATAAAAGTCAACGGGACCTGGGATTCCCAGCCGGTCACCCATACTGGTACTTGCCAGGCCTCAAGCTGGCTGGCGGCCGCGATCTGACGAGAGCAGGCACATTCAGCTTAGAATGCCCGTTGACAGCTCCTCCTCCTTTCCTATGGGCTTTCTGCAGTGCGAACGCACCTCCGAAAAGGAAAGAAACCTACTCACGGCCTTAAAAGTCAACGGGACCTGGGATTCCCAGCCGGTCACCCATACTGGTACTTGCCAGGCCTCAAGCTGGCTGGCGGCCGCAATCTGACGAGAGCAGGCACATTCAGCTTAGAATGCCCGTTGACAGCTCCTCCTCCTTTCCTATGGGCTTTCTGCAGTGCGAACGCACCTCCGAAACGGAAAGAAACCTACTCACGGCCTTAAAAGTCAATGGGACCTGGGATTCCCAGCCGGTCACCCATACTGGTACTTGCCAGGCCTCAAGCTGGCTGGCGGCCGCGATCTGACGAGAGCAGGTACATTCAGCTTAGAATGCCCGTTGACAGCTCCTCCTCCTTTCCTATGGGCTTTCTGCAGTGCGAACGCACCTCCGAAAAGGAAAGCAACCTACTCACGGCCTTAAAAGTCAACGGGACCTGGGATTCCCAGCCGGTCACCCATACTGGTACTTGCCAGGCCTCAAGCTGGCTGGCGGCCGCGATCTGACGAGAGCAGGCACATTCAGCTTAGAATGCCCGTTGACAGCTCCTCCTCCTTTCCTATGGGCTTTCTGCAGTGCGAACGCACCTCCGAAAAGGAAAGCAACCTACTCACGGCCTTAAAAGTCAACGGGACCTGGGATTCCCAGCCGGTCACCCATACTGGTACTTGCCAGGCCTCAAGCTGGCTGGCGGCCGCGATCTGACGAGAGCAGGCACATTCAGCTTAGAATGCCCGTTGACAGCTCCTCCTCCTTTCCTATGGGCTTTCTGCAGTGCGAACGCACCTCCGAAACGGAAAGAAACCTACTCACGGCCTTAAAAGTCAACGGGACCTGGGATTCCCAGCCGGTCACCCATACTGGTACTTGCCAGGCCTCAAGCTGGCTGGCGGTCGCGATCTGACGAGAGCAGGCACATTCAGCTTAGAATGCCCGTTGACAGCTCCTCCTCCTTTCCTATGGGCTTTCTGCAGTGCGAACGCACCTCCGAAAAGGAAAGAAACCTACTCACGGCCTTAAAAGTCAACGGGACCTGGGATTCCCAGCCGGTCACCCATACTGGTACTTGCCAGGCCTCAAGCTGGCTGGCGGCCGCGATCTGACGAGAGCAGGCACATTCAGCTTAGAATGCCCGTTGATAGCTCCTCCTCCTTTCCTATGGGCTTTCTGCAGTGCGAACGCACTTCCGAAAAGAAAAGAAACCTACTCACGGCCTTAAAAGTCAACGGGACCTGGGATTCCCAGCCGGTCACCCATACTGGTACTTGCCAGGCCTCAAGCTGGCTGGCGGCCGCGATCTGACGAGAGCAGGCACATTCAGCTTAGATTGCCCGTTGACAGCTCCTCCTCCTTTCCTATGGGCTTTCTGCAGTGCGAACGCACCTCCGAAAAGGAAAGAAACCTACTCACGGCCTTAAAAGTCAACTGGACCTGGGATTCCCAGCCGGTCACCCATACTGGTACTTGCCAGGCCTCAAGCTGGCTGGCGGCCGCGATCTGACGAGAGCAGGCACATTCAGCTTAGAATGCCCGTTGACAGCTCCTCCTCCTTTCCTATGGGCTTTCTGCAGTGCGAACGCACTTCCGAAAAGGAAAGAAACCTACTCACGGCCTTAAAAGTCAACGGGACCTGGGATTCCCAGCCGGTCACCCATACTGGTACTTGCCAGGCCTCAAGCTGGCTGGCGGCCGCGATCTGACGAGAGCAGGCACATTCAGCTTAGAATGCCCGTTGACAGCTCCTCCTCCTTTCCTATGGGCTTTCTGCAGTGCGAACGCACCTCCGAAAAGGAAAGCAACCTACTCACGGCCTTAAAAGTCAACGGGACCTGGGATTCCCAGCCGGTCACCCATACTGGTACTTGCCAGGCCTCAAGCTGGCTGGCGGCCGCGATCTGACGAGAGCAGGCACATTCAGCTAAGAATGCCCGTTGACAGCTCCTCCTCCTTTCCTATGGGCTTTCTGCAGTGCGAACGCACCTCCGAAAAGGAAAGAAACCTACTCACGGCCTTAAAAGTCAACGGGACCTGGGATTCCCAGCCGGTCACCCATACTGGTACTTGCCAGGCCTCAAGCTGGCTGGCGGCCGCGATCTGACGAGAGCAGGCACATTCAGCTTAGAATGCCCGTTGACAGCTCCTCCTCCTTTCCTATGGGCTTTCTGCAGTGCGAACGCACCTCCGAAACGGAAAGAAACCTACTCACGGCCTTAAAAGTCAATGGGACCTGGGATTCCCAGCCGGTCACCCATACTGGTACTTGCCAGGCCTCAAGCTGGCTGGCGGCCACGATCTGACGAGAGCAGGTACATTCAGCTTAGAATGCCCGTTGACAGCTCCTCCTCCTTTCCTATGGGCTTTCTGCAGTGCGAACGCACCTCCGAAAAGGAAAGCAACCTACTCACGGCCTTAAAAGTCAACGGGACCTGGGATTCCCAGCCGGTCACCCATACTGGTACTTGCCAGGCCTCAAGCTGGCTGGCGGCCGCGATCTGACGAGAGCAGGCACATTCAGCTTAGAATGCCCGTTGACAGCTCCTCCTCCTTTCCTATGGGCTTTCTGCAGTGCGAACGCACCTCCGAAAAGGAAAGAAACCTACTCACGGCCTTAAAAGTCAACGGGACCTGGGATTCCCAGCCGGTCACCCATACTGGTACTTGCCAGGCCTCAAGCTGGCTGGCGGCCGCGATCTGACGAGAGCAGGCACATTCAGCTTAGAATGCCCGTTGACAGCTCCTCCTCCTTTCCTATGGGCTTTCTGCAGTGCGAACGCACCTCCGAAAAGGAAAGCAACCTACTCACGGCCTTAAAAGTCAACGGGACCTGGGATTCCCAGCCGGTCACCCATACTGGTACTTGCCAGGCCTCAAGCTGGCTGGCGACCGCGATCTGACGAGAGCAGGCACATTCAGCTTAGAATGCCCGTTGACAGTACCTCCTCCTTTCCTATGGGCTTTCTGCAGTGCGAACGCACCTCCGAAAAGGAAAGCAACCTACTCACGGCCTTAAAAGTCAACGGGACCTGGGATTCCCAGCCGGTCACCCATACTGGTACTTGCCAGGCCTCAAGCTGGCTGGCGGCCGCGATCTGACGAGAGCAGGCACATTCAGCTTAGAATGCCCGTTGACAGCTCCTCCTCCTTTCCTATGGGCTTTCTGCAGTGCGAACGCACCTCCGAAACGGAAAGAAACCTACTCACGGCCTTAAAAGTCAACGGGACCTGGGATTCCCAGCCGGTCACCCATACTGGTACTTGCCAGGCCTCAAGCTGGCTGGCGGCCGCGATCTGACGAGAGCAGGTACATTCAGCTTAGAATGCCCGTTGACAGCTCCTCCTCCTTTCCTATGGGCTTTCTGCAGTGCGAACGCACCTCCGAAAAGGAAAGCAACCTACTCACGGCCTTAAAAGTCAACGGGACCTGGGATTCCCAGCCGGTCACCCATACTGGTACTTGCCAGGCCTCAAGCTGGCTGGCGGCCGCGATCTGACGAGAGCAGGCACATTCAGCTTAGAACGCCCGTTGACAGCTCCTCCTCCTTTCCTATGGGCTTTCTGCAGTGCGAACGCACCTCCGAAAAGGAAAGAAACCTACTCACGGCCTTAAAAGTCAACGGGACCTGGGATTCCCAGCCGGTCACCCATACTGGTACTTGCCAGGCCTCAAGCTGGCTGGCGGCCGCGATCTGACGAGAGCAGGCACATTCAGCTTAGAATGCCCGTTGACAGCTCCTCCTCCTTTCCTATGGGCTTTCTGCAGTGCGAACGCACCTCCGAAACGGAAAGAAACCTACTCACGGCCTTAAAAGTCAACGGGACCTGGGATTCCCAGCCGGTCACCCATACTGGTACTTGCCAGGCCTCAAGCTGGCTGGCGGCAGCGATCTGACGAGAGGAGGCACATTCAGCTTAGAATGCCCGTTGACAGCTCCTCCTCCTTTCCTATGGGCTTTCTGCAGTGCGAACGCACCTCCGAAAAGGAAAGCAACCTACTCACGGCCTTAAAAGTCAGCGGGACCCGGGATTCCCAGCCGGTCACCCATACTGGTACTTGCCAGGCCTCAAGCTGGCTGGCGGCCGCGATCTGACGAGAGCAGGCACATTCAGCTTAGAATGCCCGTTGACAGCTCCTCCTCCTTTCCTATGGGCTTTCTGCAGTGCGAACGCACCTCCGAAAAGGAAAGAAACCTACTCACGGCCTTAAAAGTCAACGGGACCTGGGATTCCCAGCCGGTCACCCATACTGGTACTTGCCAGGCCTCAAGCTGGCTGGCGGCCGCGATCTGACGAGAGCAGGCACATTCAGCTTAGAATGCCCGTTGACAGCTCCTCCTCCTTTCCTATGGGCTTTCTGCAGTGCGAACGCAACTCCGAAAAGGAAAGAAACCTACTCACGGCCTTAAAAGTCAACGGGACCTGGGATTCCCAGCCGGTCACCCATACTGGTACTTGCCAGGCCTCAAGCTGGCTGGCGGCCGCGATCTGACGAGAGCAGGCACATTCAGCTTAGAATGCCCGTTGACAGCTCCTCCTCCTTTCCTATGGGCTTTCTGCAGTGCGAACGCACCTCCGAAAAGGAAAGCAACCTACTCACGGCCTTAAAAGTCAACGGGACCTGGGATTCCCAGCCGGTCACCCATACTGGTACTTGCCAGGCCTCAAGCTGGCTGGCGGCCGCGATCTGACGAGAGCAGGCACATTCAGCTTAGAACGCCCGTTGACAGCTCCTCCTCCTTTCCTATGGGCTTTCTGCAGTGCGAACGCACCTCCGAAAAGGAAAGAAACCTACTCACGGCCTTAAAAGTCAACGGGACCTGGGATTCCCAGCCGGTCACCCATACTGGTACTTGCCAGGCCTCAAGCTGGCTGGCGGCCGCGATCTGACGAGAGCAGGCACATTCAGCTTAGAATGCCCGTTGATAGCTCCTCCTCCTTTCCTATGGGCTTTCTGCAGTGCGAACGCACTTCCGAAAAGAAAAGAAACCTACTCACGGCCTTAAAAGTCAACGGGACCTGGGATTCCCAGCCGGTCACCCATACTGGTACTTGCCAGGCCTCAAGCTGGCTGGCGGCCGCGATCTGACGAGAGCAGGCACATTCAGCTTAGATTGCCCGTTGACAGCTCCTCCTCCTTTCCTATGGGCTTTCTGCAGTGCGAACGCACCTCCGAAAAGGAAAGAAACCTACTCACGGCCTTAAAAGTCAACTGGACCTGGGATTCCCAGCCGGTCACCCATACTGGTACTTGCCAGGCCTCAAGCTGGCTGGCGGCCGCGATCTGACGAGAGCAGGCACATTCAGCTTAGAATGCCCGTTGACAGCTCCTCCTCCTTTCCTATGGGCTTTCTGCAGTGCGAACGCACTTCCGAAAAGGAAAGAAACCTACTCACGGCCTTAAAAGTCAACGGGACCTGGGATTCCCAGCCGGTCACCCATACTGGTACTTGCCAGGCCTCAAGCTGGCTGGCGGCCGCGATCTGACGAGAGCAGGCACATTCAGCTTAGAATGCCCGTTGACAGCTCCTCCTCCTTTCCTATGGGCTTTCTGCAGTGCGAACGCACCTCCGAAAAGGAAAGCAACCTACTCACGGCCTTAAAAGTCAACGGGACCTGGGATTCCCAGCCGGTCACCCATACTGGTACTTGCCAGGCCTCAAGCTGGCTGGCGGCCGCGATCTGACGAGAGCAGGCACATTCAGCTAAGAATGCCCGTTGACAGCTCCTCCTCCTTTCCTATGGGCTTTCTGCAGTGCGAACGCACCTCCGAAAAGGAAAGAAACCTACTCACGGCCTTAAAAGTCAACGGGACCTGGGATTCCCAGCCGGTCACCCATACTGGTACTTGCCAGGCCTCAAGCTGGCTGGCGGCCGCGATCTGACGAGAGCAGGCACATTCAGCTTAGAATGCCCGTTGACAGCGCCTCCTCCTTTCCTATGGGCTTTCTGCAGTGCGAACGCACCTCCGAAACGGAAAGAAACCTACTCACGGCCTTAAAAGTCAATGGGACCTGGGATTCCCAGCCGGTCACCCATACTGGTACTTGCCAGGCCTCAAGCTGGCTGGCGGCCACGATCTGACGAGAGCAGGTACATTCAGCTTAGAATGCCCGTTGACAGCTCCTCCTCCTTTCCTATGGGCTTTCTGCAGTGCGAACGCACCTCCGAAAAGGAAAGCAACCTACTCACGGCCTTAAAAGTCAACGGGACCTGGGATTCCCAGCCGGTCACCCATACTGGTACTTGCCAGGCCTCAAGCTGGCTGGCGGCCGCGATCTGACGAGAGCAGGCACATTCAGCTTAGAATGCCCGTTGACAGCTCCTCCTCCTTTCCTATGGGCTTTCTGCAGTGCGAACGCACCTCCGAAAAGGAAAGAAACCTACTCACGGCCTTAAAAGTCAACGGGACCTGGGATTCCCAGCCGGTCACCCATACTGGTACTTGCCAGGCCTCAAGCTGGCTGGCGGCCGCGATCTGACGAGAGCAGGCACATTCAGCTTAGAATGCCCGTTGACAGCTCCTCCTCCTTTCCTATGGGCTTTCTGCAGTGCGAACGCACCTCCGAAAAGGAAAGCAACCTACTCACGGCCTTAAAAGTCAACGGGACCTGGGATTCCCAGCCGGTCACCCATACTGGTACTTGCCAGGCCTCAAGCTGGCTGGCGACCGCGATCTGACGAGAGCAGGCACATTCAGCTTAGAATGCCCGTTGACAGTACCTCCTCCTTTCCTATGGGCTTTCTGCAGTGCGAACGCACCTCCGAAAAGGAAAGCAACCTACTCACGGCCTTAAAAGTCAACGGGACCTGGGATTCCCAGCCGGTCACCCATACTGGTACTTGCCAGGCCTCAAGCTGGCTGGCGGCCGCGATCTGACGAGAGCAGGCACATTCAGCTTAGAATGCCCGTTGACAGCTCCTCCTCCTTTCCTATGGGCTTTCTGCAGTGCGAACGCACCTCCGAAACGGAAAGAAACCTACTCACGGCCTTAAAAGTCAACGGGACCTGGGATTCCCAGCCGGTCACCCATACTGGTACTTGCCAGGCCTCAAGCTGGCTGGCGGCCGCGATCTGACGAGAGCAGGTACATTCAGCTTAGAATGCCCGTTGACAGCTCCTCCTCCTTTCCTATGGGCTTTCTGCAGTGCGAACGCACCTCCGAAAAGGAAAGCAACCTACTCACGGCCTTAAAAGTCAACGGGACCTGGGATTCCCAGCCGGTCACCCATACTGGTACTTGCCAGGCCTCAAGCTGGCTGGCGGCCGCGATCTGACGAGAGCAGGCACATTCAGCTTAGAACGCCCGTTGACAGCTCCTCCTCCTTTCCTATGGGCTTTCTGCAGTGCGAACGCACCTCCGAAAAGGAAAGAAACCTACTCACGGCCTTAAAAGTCAACGGGACCTGGGATTCCCAGCCGGTCACCCATACTGGTACTTGCCAGGCCTCAAGCTGGCTGGCGGCCGCGATCTGACGAGAGCAGGCACATTCAGCTTAGAATGCCCGTTGACAGCTCCTCCTCCTTTCCTATGGGCTTTCTGCAGTGCGAACGCACCTCCGAAACGGAAAGAAACCTACTCACGGCCTTAAAAGTCAACGGGACCTGGGATTCCCAGCCGGTCACCCATACTGGTACTTGCCAGGCCTCAAGCTGGCTGGCGGCCGCGATCTGACGAGAGCAGGCACATTCAGCTTAGAATGCCCGTTGACAGCTCCTCCTCCTTTCCTATGGGCTTTCTGCAGTGCGAACGCACCTCCGAAACGGAAAGAAACCTACTCACGGCCTTAAAAGTCAACGGGACCTGGGATTCCCAGCCGGTCACCCATACTGGTACTTGCCAGGCCTCAAGCTGGCTGGCGGCCGCGATCTGACGAGAGCAGGCACATTCAGCTTAGAATGCCCGTTGACAGCTCCTCCTCCTTTCCTATGGGCTTTCTGCAGTGCGAACGCACCTCCGAAAAGGAAAGCAACCTACTCACGGCCTTAAAAGTCAGCGGGACCCGGGATTCCCAGCCGGTCACCCATACTGGTACTTGCCAGGCCTCAAGCTGGCTGGCGGCCGCGATCTGACGAGAGCAGGCACATTCAGCTTAGAATGCCCGTTGACAGCTCCTCCTCCTTTCCTATGGGCTTTCTGCAGTGCGAACGCACCTCCGAAAAGGAAAGAAACCTACTCACGGCCTTAAAAGTCAACGGGACCTGGGATTCCCAGCCGGTCACCCATACTGGTACTTGCCAGGCCTCAAGCTGGCTGGCGGCCGCGATCTGACGAGAGCAGGCACATTCAGCTTAGAATGCCCGTTGACAGCTCCTCCTCCTTTCCTATGGGCTTTCTGCAGTGCGAACGCAACTCCGAAAAGGAAAGAAACCTACTCACGGCCTTAAAAGTCAACGGGACCTGGGATTCCCAGCCGGTCACCCATACTGGTACTTGCCAGGCCTCAAGCTGGCTGGCGGCCGCGATCTGACGAGAGCAGGCACATTCAGCTTAGAATGCCCGTTGACAGCTCCTCCTCCTTTCCTATGGGCTTTCTGCAGTGCGAACGCACCTCCGAAAAGGAAAGCAACCTACTCACGGCCTTAAAAGTCAACGGGACCTGGGATTCCCAGCCGGTCACCCATACTGGTACTTGCCAGGCCTCAAGCTGGCTGGCGGCCGCGATCTGACGAGAGCAGGCACATTCAGCTTAGAACGCCCGTTGACAGCTCCTCCTCCTTTCCTATGGGCTTTCTGCAGTGCGAACGCACCTCCGAAAAGGAAAGAAACCTACTCACGGCCTTAAAAGTCAACGGGACCTGGGATTCCCAGCCGGTCACCCATACTGGTACTTGCCAGGCCTCAAGCTGGCTGGCGGCCGCGATCTGACGAGAGCAGGCACATTCAGCTTAGAATGCCCGTTGACAGCTCCTCCTCCTTTCCTATGGGCTTTCTGCAGTGCGAACGCACCTCCGAAACGGAAAGAAACCTACTGACGGCCTTAAAAGTCAATGGGACCTGGGATTCCCAGCCGGTCACCCATACTGGTACTTGCCAGGCCTCAAGCTGGCTGGCGGCCGCGATCTGACGAGAGCAGGTACATTCAGCTTAGAATGCCCGTTGACAGCTCCTCCTCCTTTCCTATGGGCTTTCTGCAGTGCGAACGCACCTCCGAAAAGGAAAGCAACCTACTCACGGCCTTAAAAGTCAACGGGACCTGGGATTACCAGCCGGTCACCCATACTGGTACTTGCCAGGCCTCAAGCTGGCTGGCGGCCGCGATCTGACGAGAGCAGGCACATTCAGCTTAGAATTCCCGTTGACAGCTCCTCCTCCTTTCCTATGGGCTTTCTGCAGTGCGAACGCACCTCCGAAAAGGAAAGAAACCTACTCACGGCCTTAAAAGTCAACGGGACCTGGGATTCCCAGCCGGTCACCCATACTGGTACTTGCCAGGCCTCAAGCTGGCTGGCGGCCGCGATCTGACGAGAGCAGGCACATTCAGCTTAGAATGCCCGTTGACAGCTCCTCCTCCTTTCCTATGGGCTTTCTGCAGTGCGAACGCACCTCCGAAAAGGAAAGCAACCTACTCACGGCCTTAAAAGCCAACGGGACCTGGATTCCCAGCCGGTCACCCATACTGGTACTTGCCAGGCCTCAAGCTGGCTGGCGGCCGCGATCTGACGAGAGCAGGCACATTCAGCTTAGAATGCCCGTTGACAGCTCCTCCTCCTTTCCTATGGGCTTTCTGCAGTGCGAACGCACCTCCGAAACGGAAAGAAACCTACTCACGGCCTTAAAAGTCAACGGGACCTGGGATTCCCAGCCGGTCACCCATACTGGTACTTGCCAGGCCTCAAGCTGGCTGGCGGCCGCGATCTGACGAGAGCAGGCACATTCAGCTTAGAATGCCCGTTGACAGCTCCTCCTCCTTTCCTATGGGCTTTCTGCAGTGCGAACGCACCTCCGAAAAGGAAAGAAACCTACTCACGGCCTTAAAAGTCAACGGGACCTGGGATTCCCAGCCGGTCACCCATACTGGTACTTGCCAGGCCTCAAGCTGGCTGGCGCCGCGATCTGACGAGAGCAGGCACATTCAGCTTAGAATGCCCGTTGATAGCTCCTCCTCCTTTCCTATGGGCTTTCTGCAGTGCGAACGCACTTCCGAAAAGGAAAGAAACCTACTCACGGCCTTAAAAGTCAACTGAACCTGGGATTCCCAGCCGGTCACCCATACTGGTACTTGCCAGGCCTCAAGCTGGCTGGCGGCCGCGATCTGACGAGAGCAGGCACATTCAGCTTAGAATGCCCGTTGACAGCTCCTCCTCCTTTCCTATGGGCTTTCTGCAGTGCGAACGCACTTCCGAAAAGGAAAGAAACCTACTCACGGCCTTAAAAGTCAACGGGACCTGGGATTCCCAGCCGGTCACCCATACTGGTACTTGCCAGGCCTCAAGCTGGCTGGCGGCCGCGATCTGAGCGAGAGCAGGCACATTCAGCTTAGAATGCCCGTTGACAGCTCCTCCTCCTTTCCTATGGGCTTTAAGGAGTGCGAACGCACCTCCGAAAAGGAAAGCAAACTACTCACGGCCTTAAAAGTCAACGGGACCTGGGATTCCCAGCCGGTCACCCATACTGGTACTTGCCAGGCCTCAAGCTGGCTGGCGCCCGCGATCTGACGAGAGCAGGCACATTCAGCTTAGAATGCCCGTTGACAGCTCCTCCTCCTTTCCTATGGGCTTTCTGCAGTGCGAACGCACCTCCGAAAAGGAAAGAAACCTACTCACGGCCTTAAAAGTCAACGGGACCTGGGATTCCCAGCCGGTCACCCATACTGGTACTTGCCAGGCCTCAAGCTGGCTGGCGGCCGCGATCTGACGAGAGCAGGCACATTCAGCTGTAGAATGCCTGTTGACAGCTCCTCCTCCTTTCCTATGGGCTTTCTGCAGTGCGAACGCACCTCCGAAACGGAAAGAAACCTACTCACGGCCTTAAAAGTCAATGGGACCTGGGATTCCCAGCCGGTCACCCATACTGGTACTTGCCAGGCCTCAAGCTGGCTGGCGGCCGCGATCTGACGAGAGCAGGCACATTCAGCTTAGAATGCCCGTTGACAGCTCCTCCTCCTTTCCTATGGGCTTTCTGCAGTGCGAACGCACCTCCGAAAAGGAAAGCAACCTACTCACGGCCTTAAAAGTCAACGGGACCTGGGATTCCCAGCCGGTCACCCATACTGGTACTTGCCAGGCCTCAAGCTGGCTGGCGGCCGCGATCTGACGAGAGCAGGCACATTCAGCTTAGAATGCCCGTTGACAGCTCCTCCTCCTTTCCTATGGGCTTTCTGGCAGTGCGAACGCACCTCCGAAACGGAAAGAAACCTACTCACGGCCTTAAAAGTCAACGGGACCTGGGATTCCCAGCCGGTCACCCATACTGGTACTTGCCAGGCCTCAAGCTGGCTGGCGGCCGCGATCTGACGAGAGCAGGCACATTCAGCTTAGAATGCCCGTTGACAGCTCCTCCTCCTTTCCTATGGGCTTTCTGCAGTGCGAACGCACCTCCGAAAAGGAAAGAAACCTACTCACGGCCTTAAAAGTCAACGGGACCTGGGATTCCCAGCCGGTCACCCATACTGGTACTTGCCAGGCCTCAAGCTGGCTGGCGGCCGCGATCTGACTGAGAGCAGGCACATTCAGCTTAGAATGCCCGTTGACAGCTCCTCCTCCTTTCCTATGGGCTTTCTGCAGTGCGAACGCACCTCCGAAACGGAAAGAAACCCTACTCACGGCCTTAAAAGTCAACGGGACCTGGGATTCCAGCCGGTCACCCACACTGGTACTTGCCAGGCCTCAAGCTGGCTGGCGGCCGCGATCTGACGAGAGGCAGTACATTCAGCTGTAGAATACCCGTTGACAGCTCCTCCTCCTTTCCTATGGGCTTTCTGCAGTGCGAACGCACCTCCGAAAAGGAAAGAAACCTACTCACGGCCTTAAAAGTCAACGGGACCTGGGATTCCCAGCCGGTCACCCATACTGGTACTTGCCAGGCCTCAAGCTGGCTGGCGGCCGCGATCTGACGAGAGCAGGCACATTCAGCTTAGAATGCCCGTTGACAGCTCCTCCTCCTTTCCTATGGGCTTTCTGCAGTGCGAACGCACCTCCGAAAAGGAAAGCAACCTACTCACGGCCTTAAAAGTCAACGGGACCTGGGATTCCCAGCCGGTCACCCATACTGGTACTTGCCAGGCCTCAAGCTGGCTGGCGGCCGCGATCTGACGAGAGCAGGCACATTCAGCTTAGAATGCCCGTTGACAGCTCCTCCTCCTTTCCTATGGGCTTTCTGCAGTGCGAACGCACCTCCGAAACGGAAAGAAACCTACTC
Source organism: Eleutherodactylus coqui (assembly GCF_035609145.1). NCBI lineage: Eukaryota > Metazoa > Chordata > Amphibia > Anura > Eleutherodactylidae > Eleutherodactylus > Eleutherodactylus coqui. The sequence continues at coordinate 1,730 of NW_027102590.1, read as the reverse complement.
ACTGGCCTTAAAAGTCAACGGGACCTGGGATTCCCAGCCGGTCACCCATACTGGTACTTGCCAGGCCTCAAGCTGGCTGGCGGCCGCGATCTGACGAGAGCAGGCACATTCAGCTTAGAATGCCGTTGACAGCTCCTCCTCCTTTCCTATGGGCTTTCTGCAGTGCGAACGCACCTCCGAAAAGGAAAGCAACCTACTCACGGCCTTAAAAGTCAGCGGGACCCGGGATTCCCAGCCGGTCACCCATACTGGTACTTGCCAGGCCTCAAGCTGGCTGGCGGCCGCGATCTGACGAGAGCAGGCACATTCAGCTTAGAATGCCCGTTGACAGCTCCTCCTCCTTTCCTATGGGCTTTCTGCAGTGCGAACGCACCTCCGAAAAGGAAAGAAACCTACTCACGGCCTTAAAAGTCAACGGGACCTGGGATTCCAGCCGGTCACCCATACTGGTACTTGCCAGGCCTCAAGCTGGCTGGCGGCCGCGATCTGACGAGAGCAGGCACATTCAGCTTAGAATGCCCGTTGACAGCTCCTCCTCCTTTCCTATGGGCTTTCTGCAGTGCGAACGCAACTCCGAAAAGGAAAGAAACCTACTCACGGCCTTAAAAGTCAACGGGACCTGGGATTCCCAGCCGGTCACCCATACTGGTACTTGCCAGGCCTCAAGCTGGCTGGCGGCCGCGATCTGACGAGAGCAGGCACATTCAGCTTAGAATGCCCGTTGACAGCTCCTCCTCCTTTCCTATGGGCTTTCTGCAGTGCGAACGCACCTCCGAAAAGGAAAGCAACCTACTCACGGCCTTAAAAGTCAACGGGACCTGGGATTCCCAGCCGGTCACCCATACTGGTACTTGCCAGGCCTCAAGCTGGCTGGCGGCCGCGATCTGACGAGAGCAGGCACATTCAGCTTAGAACGCCCGTTGACAGCTCCTCCTCCTTTCCTATGGGCTTTCTGCAGTGCGAACGCACCTCCGAAAAGGAAAGAAACCTACTCACGGCCTTAAAAGTCAACGGGACCTGGGATTCCCAGCCGGTCACCCCATACTGGTACTTGCCAGGCCTCAAGCTGGCTGGCGGGCCGCGATCTGACGAGAGCAGGCACATTCAGCTTAGAATGCCCGTTGACAGCTCCTCCTCCTTTCCTATGGCTTTCTGCAGTGCGAACGCACCTCCGAAACGGAAAGAAACCTACTGACGGCCTTAAAAGTCAATGGGACCTGGGATTCCCAGCCGGTCACCCATACTGGTACTTGCCAGGCCTCAAGCTGGCTGGCGGCCGCGATCTGACGAGAGCAGGTACATTCAGCTTAGAATGCCCGTTGACAGCTCCTCCTCCTTTCCTATGGGCTTTCTGCCAGTGCGAACGCACCTCCGAAAAGGAAAGCAACCTACTCACGGCCTTAAAAGTCAACGGGACCTGGGATTACCAGCCGGTCACCCATACTGGTACTTGCCAGGCCTCAAGCTGGCTGGCGGCCGCGATCTGACGAGAGCAGGCACATTCAGCTTAGAATTCCCGTTGACAGCTCCTCCTCCTTTCCTATGGGCTTTCTGCAGTGCGAACGCACCTCCGAAAAGGAAAGAAACCTACTCACGGCCTTAAAAGTCAACGGGACCTGGGATTCCCAGCCGGTCACCCATACTGGTACTTGCCAGGCCTCAAGCTGGCTGGCGGCCGCGATCTGACGAGAGCAGGCACATTCAGCTTAGAATGCCCGTTGACAGCTCCA
>NW_027102589.1:0-56545 GCF_035609145.1 Eleutherodactylus coqui | reverse complement strand
CCTTAATGACATCATAAAGCTGCTTCAAGTGCAAGATTTGCAGGCTTATATACAGTCTATCTATCTATCTAATGTATCTTACTGCATAGATATATATCTAGCTATATAAATAGAAAGTTATATATCAATATAGATATTTCTACAAATATCTAGCTTTAAGTATAAAGTTAAACTGCTATAGTTATGGTTTTGTAAGGCTGAAAACAGACATACAGAATTTGTCATATTATCAGCATTATTCTTATAATTGCCATTGATGTTATTCCAGGGGCAGGTAATAAACTGCATGAGGCTTTGACCAATTTTTACCATTTTAGGTAAAAAGCTGCATTGACTGCACTTCTGTATTTTGTGCGATATGGTAGGACTGCAAGCAAAGCCTGAGGCAAGATATGTCAAATACACTCCATGCATCATGCGATTTCATTTTCCAAGATAGAAACATTGGTCACGCTGAACATTGTTGAACGTTTTCGCTGCAATGCATCCTGAGACGCTTGGATCCAGGTTCTATCATTCATGCTGCGCCATTTCAACCAACCTGTGTGGCTCATATTCACTTTGGGTTGAAGAGTGGCATGGTCATGGTGTAGGCCGAGCCTTTTTTGCCACTTCATCCGCCTCCGATCAAGCATAATGCCTTGCCCATAAGCATTCCCCTCCCTGGAATAATTTAACCTACCCATTCCCCTATCTGGAATAACTGTACCTACCACAAAAGAAGTGATAAGCAGCGATCAATTTGACTGTTGTAGGCTGCCGTCTTCCGCTTAAGGGCGAATTTCAAACGTTGTCCATCACAGAGACAAATGATCTGGCTCCAGCAGCGTCTATAGGAGTATCTGTCTGCTCACTTCTAGCTCCAGTGGAGACTGACGGAAAAATGGCCGCTAACAACCTGTGGTCCTTGTTCCGGGTGCGCGTGTCACCATCGAGCCTTAATGACATCATAAAGCTGCTTCAAGTGCAAGACTTGCAGGCTTATATACAGTCTATCTATCTATCTATCTATCTAATGTATGTTACTGCATAGATATATATCTAGCTATATAAATAGATAGTTATATATCAATATAGATATTTCTACAAATATCTAGCTTTACGTATAAATTTAAACTTCTATAGTTATGGTTTTGTAGGGCTGAAAACATACATACAAAATTTGTATTATTATCAGCATTATTCTTATAATTGCCATTGATGTTATTCCAGGGGCAGGTAATAAACCGCATGAGGCTTTGACCAATTTTTACCATTTTAGGTAAAAAGCTGCATTGACTGCACTTCTGCATTTTGTGGGATATGGTAGGACTGCAAGCAAATCCTGAGACAAGATATGTCAAAAACACTCCATGCAGCATGCAATTTCATTTTCCAAGATAGAAACATTGGTCACGCTGAACATTGTTGAACGTTTTCGCTGCAATGCATCCTGGGACGCTTGGATCCAGGTTCCATCATTCATGTTGCGCTATTTCAACCAACCTGTGTGGCTCATATTCACTTTGGGTTGACGATTGGCATGGTCTTGGTGTAGGCCGAGCCTTTTTTGCCACTTCATCCGCCTCCGATCAAGCATAATGCCTTGCCCATAAGCATTCCCCTCCCTGGAATAACTTAACCTACCCATTCCCCTATCTGGAATAACTGTACCTACCACAAAAGAAGTGATAAGCAGCGATCAATTTGAATGTGGTAGGCTGCCGTCTCCCGCTTAAGGGCGATTTTCAAACGTTGTCCATCACAGAGACAAATGATCTGGCTCCAGCAGCGTCTATAGGAGTATCTGTCTGCTCACTTCTAGCTCCAGTGGAGACTGACGGAAAAATGGCCGCTAACAACCTGTGGTCCTTGTTCCGGGTGCGCGTGTCACCATCGAGCCTTAATGACATCATAAAGCTGCTTCAAGTGCAAGATTTGCAGGCTTATATACAGTCTATCTATCTATCTAATGTATCTTACTGCATAGATATATATCTAGCTATATAAATAGAAAGTTATATATCAATATAGATATTTCTACAAATATCTAGCTTTAAGTATAAAGTTAAACTGCTATAGTTATGGTTTTGTAAGGCTGAAAACAGACATACAGAATTTGTCATATTATCAGCATTATTCTTATAATTGCCATTGATGTTACTCCAGGGGCAGGTAATAAACTGCATGAGGCTTTGACCAATTTTTACCATTTTAGGTAAAAAGCTGCATTGACTGCACTTCTGTATTTTGTGCGATATGGTAGGACTGCAAGCAAAGCCTGAGGCAAGATATGTCAAATACACTCCATGCATCATGCGATTTCATTTTCCAAGATAGAAACATTGGTCACGCTGAACATTGTTGAACGTTTTCGCTGCAATGCATCCTGAGACGCTTGGATCCAGGTTCTATCATTCATGCTGCGCCATTTCAACCAACCTGTGTGGCTCATATTCACTTTGGGTTGAAGAGTGGCATGGTCATGGTGTAGGCCGAGCCTTTTTTGCCACTTCATCCGCCTCCGATCAAGCATAATGCCTTGCCCATAAGCATTCCCCTCCCTGGAATAATTTAACCTACCCATTCCCCTATCTGGAATAACTGTACCTACCACAAAAGAAGTGATAAGCAGCGATCAATTTGACTGTTGTAGGCTGCCGTCTTCCGCTTAAGGGCGAATTTCAAACGTTGTCCATCACAGAGACAAATGATCTGGCTCCAGCAGCGTCTATAGGAGTATCTGTCTGCTCACTTCTAGCTCCAGTGGAGACTGATGGAAAAATGGCCGCTAACAACCTGTGGTCCTTGTTCCGGGTGCGCGTGTCACCATCGAGCCTTAATGACATCATAAAGCTGCTTCAAGTGCAAGACTTGCAGGCTTATATACAGTCTATCTATCTAATGTATGTTACTGCATAGATATATATCTAGCTATATAAATAGATAGTTATATATCAATATAGATATTTCTACAAATATCTAGCTTTACGTATAAATTTAAACTTCTATAGTTATGGTTTTGTAGGGCTGAAAACATACATACAAAATTTGTATTATTATCAGCATTATTCTTATAATTGCCATTGATGTTATTCCAGGGGCAGGTAATAAACTGCATGAGGCTTTGACCAATTTTTACCATTTTAGGTAAAAAGCTGCATTGACTGCACTTCTGTATTTTGTGCGATATGGTAGGACTGCAAGCAAAGCCTGCGGCAAGATATGTCAAATACACTCCATACATCATGCGATTTCATTTTCCAAGATAGAAACATTGGTCACGCTGAACATTGTTGAACGTTTTCGCTGCAATGCATCCTGAGACGCTTGGATCCAGGTTCCATCATTCATGCTGCGCCATTTCAACCAACCTGTGTGGCTCATATTCACTTTGGGTTGAAGAGTGGCATGGTCATGGTGTAGGCCGAGCCTTTTTTGCCACTTCATCCGCCTCTGATCAAGCATAATGCCTTGCCCATAAGCATACCCCTCCCTCGAATAACCTAACCTACCCATTCCCCTGTCTGGAATAACTGTACCTACCTCGAAAGAAGTGATAAGCCGCGATATATTTGACTGTTGTAGGCTGCCGTCTCCCGCTTAAGGGCGAATTTCAAACGTTGTCCATCACAGAGACAAATGATCTGGCTCCAGCCGCGTCTATAGGAGTATCTGTCTGCTCACTTCTAGCTCCAGTGGAGACTGACGGAAAAATGGCCGCTAACAACCTGTGGTCCTTGTTCCGGGTGCGCGTGTCACCATCGAGCCTTAGTGACATCATAAAGCCGCTTCAAGTGCAAGACTTGCAGGCCTATATACAGTCTATCTATCTATCTATCTATCTATCTATCTATCTATCTATCTATCTAATGTATCTTACTGCATAGATATATATCTAGCTATATAAATAGATAGTTATATATTAATATAGATATTTCTACAAATATCTAGCTTTAAGTATAAATTTAAACTTCTATAGTTATGGTTTTGTAGGGCTGAAAACATACATACAAAATTTGTATTATTATCAGCATTATTCTTATAATTGCCATTGATGTTATTCCAGGGGCAGGTAATAAACCGCATGAGGCTTTGACCAATTTTTACCATTTTAGGTAAAAAGCTGCATTGACTGCACTTCTGCATTTTGTGGGATATGGTAGGACTGCAAGCAAATCCTGAGACAAGATATGTCAAAAACACTCCATACAGCAGGTGATTTCATTTTCCAAGATAGAAACATTGGTCACGCTGAACATTGTTGAACGTTTTCGCTGCAATGCATCCTGGGACGCTTGGATCCAGGTTCCATCATTCATGTTGCGCTATTTCAACCAACCTGTGTGGCTCATATTCACTTTGGGTTGAAGAGTGGCATGGTCATGGTGTAGGCCGAGCCTTTTTTGCCACTTCATCCGCCTCCGATCAAGCATAATGCCTTGCCCATAAGCATTCCCCTCCCTGGAATAATTTAACCTACCCATTCCCCTATCTGGAATAATTGTACCTACCACAAAAGAAGTGATAAGCAGCGATCAATTTGACTGTGGTAGGCTGCCGTCTCCCGCTTAAGGGCGAATTTCAAACGTTGTCCATCACAGAGACAAATGATCTGGCTCCAGCAGCGTCTATAGGAGTATCTGTCTGCTCACTTCTAGCTCCAGTGGAGACTGACGGAAAAATGGCCGCTAACAACCTGTGGTCCTTGTTCCGGGTGCGCGTGTCACCATCGAGCCTTAATGACATCATAAAGCTGCTTCAAGTGCAAGATTTGCAGGCTTATATACAGTCTATCTATCTATCTAATGTATCTTACTGCATAGATATATATCTAGCTATATAAATAGAAAGTTATATATCAATATAGATATTTCTACAAATATCTAGCTTTAAGTATAAAGTTAAACTGCTATAGTTATGGTTTTGTAAGGCTGAAAACAGACATACAGAATTTGTCATATTATCAGCATTATTCTTATAATTGCCATTAATGTTATTCCAGGGGCAGGTAATAAACTGCATGAGGCTTTGACCAATTTTTACCATTTTAGGTAAAAAGCTGCATTGACTGCACTTCTGTATTTTGTGCGATATGGTAGGACTGCAAGCAAAGCCTGAGGCAAGATATGTCAAATACACTCCATGCATCATGCGATTTCATTTTCCAAGATAGAAACATTGGTCACGCTGAACATTGTTGAACGTTTTCGCTGCAATGCATCCTGAGACGCTTGGATCCAGGTTCTATCATTCATGCTGCGCCATTTCAACCAACCTGTGTGGCTCATATTCACTTTGGGTTGAAGAGTGGCATGGTCATGGTGTAGGCCGAGCCTTTTTTGCCACTTCATCCGCCTCCGATCAAGCATAATGCCTTGCCCATAAGCATTCCCCTCCCTGGAATAATTTAACCTACCCATTCCCCTATCTGGAATAACTGTACCTACCACAAAAGAAGTGATAAGCAGCGATCAATTTGACTGTTGTAGGCTGCCGTCTTCCGCTTAAGGGCGAATTTCAAACGTTGTCCATCACAGAGACAAATGATCTGGCTCCAGCAGCGTCTATAGGAGTATCTGTCTGCTCACTTCTAGCTCCAGTGGAGACTGACGGAAAAATGGCCGCTAACAACCTGTGGTCCTTGTTCCGGGTGCGCGTGTCACCATCGAGCCTTAATGACATCATAAAGCTGCTTCAAGTGCAAGACTTGCAGGCTTATATACAGTCTATCTATCTATCTATCTATCTATCTATCTATCTATCTATCTATCTAATGTATGTTACTGCATAGATATATATCTAGCTATATAAATAGATAGTTATATATCAATATAGATATTTCTACAAATATCTAGCTTTACGTATAAATTTAAACTTCTATAGTTATGGTTTTGTAGGGCTGAAAACATACATACAAAATTTGTATTATTATCAGCATTATTCTTATAATTGCCATTGATGTTATTCCAGGGGCAGGTAATAAACTGCATGAGGCTTTGACCAATTTTTACCATTTTAGGTAAATAGCTGCATTGACTGCACTTCTGTATTTTGTGCGATATGGTAGGACTGCAAGCAAAGCCTGAGGCAAGATATGTCAAATACACTCCATACATCATGCGATTTCATTTTCCAAGATAGAAACATTGGTCACGCTGAACATTGTTGAACGTTTTCGCTGCAATGCATCCTGAGACGCTTGGATCCAGGTTCCATCATTCATGCTGCGCCATTTCAACCAACCTGTGTGGCTCATATTCACTTTGGGTTGAAGAGTGGCATGGTCATGGTGTAGGCCGAGCCTTTTTTGCCACTTCATCCGCCTCTGATCAAGCATAATGCCTTGCCCATAAGCATTCCCCTCCCTGGAATAACCTAACCTACCCATTCCCCTGTCTGGAATAACTGTACCTACCTCGAAAGAAGTGATAAGCCGCGATATATTTGACTGTTGTAGGCTGCCGTCTCCCGCTTAAGGGCGAATTTCAAACGTTGTCCATCACAGAGACAAATGATCTGGCTCCAGCCGCGTCTATAGGAGTATCTGTCTGCTCACTTCTAGCTCCAGTGGAGACTGACGGAAAAATGGCCGCTAACAACCTGTGGTCCTTGTTCCGGGTGCGCGTGTCACCATCGAGCCTTAGTGACATCATAAAGCCGCTTCAAGTGCAAGACTTGCAGGCCTATATACAGTCTATCTATCTATCTATCTATCTATCTATCTAATGTATCTTACTGCATAGATATATATCTAGCTATATAAATAGATAGTTATATATCAATATAGATATTTCTACAAATATCTAGCTTTACGTATAAATTTAAACTTCTATAGTTATGGTTTTGTAGGGCTGAAAACATACATACAAAATTTGTATTATTATCAGCATTATTCTTATAATTGCCATTGATGTTATTCCAGGGGCAGGTAATAAACCGCATGAGGCTTTGACCAATTTTTACCATTTTAGGTAAAAAGCTGCATTGACTGCACTTCTGCATTTTGTGGGATATGGTAGGACTGCAAGCAAATCCTGAGACAAGATATGTCAAAAACACTCCATACAGCATGCTATTTCATTTTCCAAGATAGAAACATTGGTCACGCTGAACATTGTTGAACGTTTTCGCTGCAATGCATCCTGGGACGCTTGGATCCAGGTTCCATCATTCATGTTGCGCTATTTCAACCAACCTGTGTGGCTCATATTCACTTTGGGTTGACGATTGGCATGGTCATGGTGTAGGCCGAGCCTTTTTTGCCACTTCATCCGCCTCCGATCAAGCATAATGCCTTGCCCATAAGCATTCCCCTCCCTGGAATAACTTAACCTACCCATTCCCCTATCTGGAATAACTGTACCTACCACAAAAGAAGTGATAAGCAGCGATCAATTTGACTGTTGTAGGCTGCCGTCTCCCGCTTAAGGGCGAATTTCAAACGTTGTCCATCACAGAGACAAATGATCTGGCTCCAGCAGCGTCTATAGGAGTATCTGTCTGCTCACTTCTAGCTCCAGTGGAGACTGATGGAAAAATGGCCGCTAACAACCTGTGGTCCTTGTTCCGGGTGCGCGTGTTACCATCGAGCCTTAATGACATCATAAAGCTGCTTCAAGTGCAAGACTTGCAGGCTTATATACAGTCTATCTATCTATCTATCTATCTAATGTATGTTACTGCATAGATATATATCTAGCTATATAAATAGATAGTTATATATCAATATAGATATTTCTACAAATATCTAGCTTTACGTATAAATTTAAACTTCTATAGTTATGGTTTTGTAGGGCTGAAAACATACATACAAAATTTGTACTATTATCAGCATTATTCTTATAATTGCCATTGATGTTATTCCAGGGGCAGGTAATAAACCGCATGAGGCTTTGACCAATTTTTACCATTTTAGGTAAAAAGCTGCATTGACTGCACTTCTGCATTTTGTGGGATATGGTAGGACTGCAAGCAAATCCTGAGACAAGATATGTCAAAAACACTCCATACAGCATGCGATTTCATTTTCCAAGATAGAAACATTGGTCACGCTGAACATTGTTGAACGTTTTCGCTGCAATGCATCCTGGGACGCTTGGATCCAGGTTCCATCATTCATGTTGCGCTATTTCAACCAACCTGTGTGGCTCATATTCACTTTGGGTTGACGATTGGCATGGTCATGGTGTAGGCCGAGCCTTTTTTGCCACTTCATCCGCCTCCGATCAAGCATAATGCCTTGCCCATAAGCATTCCCCTCCCTGGAATAACTTAACCTACCCATTCCCCTATCTGGAATAACTGTACCTACCACAAAAGAAGTGATAAGCAGCGATCAATTTGACTGTTGTAGGCTGCCGTCTCCCGCTTAAGGGCGAATTTCAAACGTTGTCCATCACAGAGACAAATGATCTGGCTCCAGCAGCGTCTATAGGAGTATCTGTCTGCTCACTTCTAGCTCCAGTGGAGACTGATGGAAAAATGGCCGCTAACAACCTGTGGTCCTTGTTCCGGGTGCGCGTGTCACCATCGAGCCTTAATGACATCATAAAGCTGCTTCAAGTGCAAGACTTGCAGGCTTATATACAGTCTATCTATCTATCTAATGTATGTTACTGCATAGATATATATCTAGCTATATAAATAGATAGTTATATATCAATATAGATATTTCTACAAATATCTAGCTTTACGTATAAATTTAAACTTCTATAGTTATGGTTTTGTAGGGCTGAAAACATACATACAAAATTTGTATTATTATCAGCATTATTCTTATAATTGCCATTGATGTTATTCCAGGGGCAGGTAATAAACCGCATGAGGCTTTGACCAATTTTTACCATTTTAGGTAAAAAGCTGCATTGACTGCACTTCTGCATTTTGTGGGATATGGTAGGACTGCAAGCAAATCCTGAGACAAGATATGTCAAAAACACTCCATACAGCATGCTATTTCATTTTCCAAGATAGAAACATTGGTCACGCTGAACATTGTTGAACGTTTTCGCTGCAATGCATCCTGGGACGCTTGGATCCAGGTTCCATCATTCATGTTGCGCTATTTCAACCAACCTGTGTGGCTCATATTCACTTTGGGTTGACGATTGGCATGGTCATGGTGTAGGCCGAGCCTTTTTTGCCACTTCATCCGCCTCCGATCAAGCATAATGCCTTGCCCATAAGCATTCCCCTCCCTGGAATAACTTAACCTACCCATTCCCCTATCTGGAATAACTGTACCTACCACAAAAGAAGTGATAAGCAGCGATCAATTTGACTGTTGTAGGCTGCCGTCTCCCGCTTAAGGGCGAATTTCAAACGTTGTCCATCACAGAGACAAATGATCTGGCTCCAGCAGCGTCTATAGGAGTATCTGTCTGCTCACTTCTAGCTCCAGTGGAGACTGATGGAAAAATGGGCGCTAACAACCTGTGGTCCTTGTTCCGGGTGCGCGTGTCACCATCGAGCCTTAATGACATCATAAAGCTGCTTCAAGTGCAAGACTTGCAGGCTTATATACAGTCTATCTATCTATCTAATGTATGTTACTGCATAGATATATATCTAGCTATATAAATAGATAGCTATATATCAATATAGATATTTCTACAAATATCTAGCTTTACGTATAAATTTAAACTTCTATAGTTATGGTTTTGTAGGGCTGAAAACATACATACAAAATTTGTATTATTATCAGCATTATTCTTATAATTGCCATTGATGTTATTCCAGGGGCAGGTAATAAACCGCATGAGGCTTTGACCAATTTTTACCATTTTAGGTAAAAAGCTGCATTGACTGCACTTCTGCATTTTGTGGGATATGGTAGGACTGCAAGCAAATCCTGAGACAAGATATGTCAAAAACACTCCATACAGCATGCTATTTCATTTTCCAAGATAGAAACATTGGTCACGCTGAACATTGTTGAACGTTTTCGCTGCAATGCATCCTGGGACGCTTGGATCCAGGTTCCATCATTCATGTTGCGCTATTTCAACCAACCTGTGTGGCTCATATTCACTTTGGGTTGACGATTGGCATGGTCATGGTGTAGGCCGAGCCTTTTTTGCCACTTCATCCGCCTCCGATCAAGCATAATGCCTTGCCCATAAGCATTCCCCTCCCTGGAATAACTTAACCTACCCATTCCCCTATCTGGAATAACTGTACCTACCACAAAAGAAGTGATAAGCAGCGATCAATTTGACTGTTGTAGGCTGCCGTCTCCCGCTTAAGGGCGAATTTCAAACGTTGTCCATCACAGAGACAAATGATCTGGCTCCAGCAGCGTCTATAGGAGTATCTGTCTGCTCACTTCTAGCTCCAGTGGAGACTGATGGAAAAATGGCCGCTAACAACCTGTGGTCCTTGTTCCGGGTGCGCGTGTTACCATCGAGCCTTAATGACATCATAAAGCTGCTTCAAGTGCAAGACTTGCAGGCTTATATACAGTCTATCTATCTATCTATCTATCTATCTAATGTATGTTACTGCATAGATATATATCTAGCTATATAAATAGATAGTTATATATCAATATAGATATTTCTACAAATATCTAGCTTTACGTATAAATTTAAACTTCTATAGTTATGGTTTTGTAGGGCTGAAAACATACATACAAAATTTGTACTATTATCAGCATTATTCTTATAATTGCCATTGATGTTATTCCAGGGGCAGGTAATAAACCGCATGAGGCTTTGACCAATTTTTACCATTTTAGGTAAAAAGCTGCATTGACTGCACTTCTGCATTTTGTGGGATATGGTAGGACTGCAAGCAAATCCTGAGACAAGATATGTCAAAAACACTCCATACATCATGCAATTTCATTTTCCAAGATAGAAACATTGGTCACGCTGAACATTGTTGAACGTTTTCGCTGCAATGCATCCTGGGACGCTTGGATCCAGGTTCCATCATTCATGTTGCGCTATTTCAACCAACCTGTGTGGCTCATATTCACTTTGGGTTGACGATTGGCATGGTCATGGTGTAGGCCGAGCCTTTTTTGCCACTTCATCCGCCTCCGATCAAGCATAATGCCTTGCCCATAAGCATTCCCCTCCCTGGAATAACTTAACCTACCCATTCCCCTATCTGGAATAACTGTACCTACCACAAAAGAAGTGATAAGCAGCGATCAATTTGACTGTTGTAGGCTGCCGTCTCCCGCTTAAGGGCGAATTTCAAACGTTGTCCATCACAGAGACAAATGATCTGGCTCCAGCAGCGTCTATAGGAGTATCTGTCTGCTCACTTCTAGCTCCAGTGGAGACTGATGGAAAAATGGCCGCTAACAACCTGTGGTCCTTGTTCCGGGTGCGCGTGTCACCATCGAGCCTTAATGACATCATAAAGCTGCTTCAAGTGCAAGACTTGCAGGCTTATATACAGTCTATCTATCTATCTAATGTATGTTACTGCATAGATATATATCTAGCTATATAAATAGATAGTTATATATCAATATAGATATTTCTACAAATATCTAGCTTTACGTATAAATTTAAACTTCTATAGTTATGGTTTTGTAGGGCTGAAAACATACATACAAAATTTGTATTATTATCAGCATTATTCTTATAATTGCCATTGATGTTATTCCAGGGGCAGGTAATAAACCGCATGAGGCTTTGACCAATTTTTACCATTTTAGGTAAAAAGCTGCATTAACTGCACTTCTGCATTTTGTGGGATATGGTAGGACTACAAGCAAATCCTGAGACAAGATATGTCAAAAACACTCCATACAGCATGCTATTTCATTTTCCAAGATAGAAACATTGGTCACGCTGAACATTGTTGAACGTTTTCGCTGCAATGCATCCTGGGACGCTTGGATCCAGGTTCCATCATTCATGTTGCGCTATTTCAACCAACCTGTGTGGCTCATATTCACTTTGGGTTGACGATTGGCATGGTCATGGTGTAGGCCGAGCCTTTTTTGCCACTTCATCCGCCTCCGATCAAGCATAATGCCTTGCCCATAAGCATTCCCCTCCCTGGAATAACTTAACCTACCCATTCCCCTATCTGGAATAACTGTACCTACCACAAAAGAAGTGATAAGCAGCGATCAATTTGACTGTTGTAGGCTGCCGTCTCCCGCTTAAGGGCGAATTTCAAACGTTGTCCATCACAGAGACAAATGATCTGGCTCCAGCAGCGTCTATAGGAGTATCTGTCTGCTCACTTCTAGCTCCAGTGGAGACTGATGGAAAAATGGCCGCTAACAACCTGTGGTCCTTGTTCCGGGTGCGCGTGTCACCATCGAGCCTTAATGACATCATAAAGCTGCTTCAAGTGCAAGACTTGCAGGCTTATATACAGTCTATCTATCTATCTATCTATCTATCTAATGTATGTTACTGCATAGATATATATCTAGCTATATAAATAGATAGTTATATATCAATATAGATATTTCTACAAATATCTAGCTTTACGTATAAATTTAAACTTCTATAGTTATGGTTTTGTAGGGCTGAAAACATACATACAAAATTTGTACTATTATCAGCATTATTCTTATAATTGCCATTGATGTTATTCCAGGGGCAGGTAATAAACCGCATGAGGCTTTGACCAATTTTTACCATTTTAGGTAAAAAGCTGCATTGACTGCACTTCTGCATTTTGTGGGATATGGTAGGACTGCAAGCAAATCCTGAGACAAGATATGTCAAAAACACTCCATACAGCATGCAATTTCATTTTCCAAGATAGAAACATTGGTCACGCTGAACATTGTTGAACGTTTTCGCTGCAATGCATCCTGGGACGCTTGGATCCAGGTTCCATCATTCATGTTGCGCTATTTCAACCAACCTGTGTGGCTCATATTCACTTTGGGTTGACGATTGGCATGGTCATGGTGTAGGCCGAGCCTTTTTTGCCACTTCATCCGCCTCCGATCAAGCATAATGCCTTGCCCATAAGCATTCCCCTCCCTGGAATAACTTAACCTACCCATTCCCCTATCTGGAATAACTGTACCTACCACAAAAGAAGTGATAAGCAGCGATCAATTTGACTGTTGTAGGCTGCCGTCTCCCGCTTAAGGGCGAATTTCAAACGTTGTCCATCACAGAGACAAATGATCTGGCTCCAGCAGCGTCTATAGGAGTATCTGTCTGCTCACTTCTAGCTCCAGTGGAGACTGATGGAAAAATGGCCGCTAACAACCTGTGATCCTTGTTCCGGGTGCGCGTGTCACCATCGAGCCTTAATGACATCATAAAGCTGCTTCAAGTGCAAGACTTGCAGGCTTATATACAGTATATCTATCTATCTATCTATCTATCTATCTATCTATCTAATGTATGTTACTGCATAGATATATATATATAGCTATATAAATAGATAGTTATATATCAATATAGATATTTCTACAAATATCTAGCTTTACGTATAAATTTAAACTTCTATAGTTATGGTTTTGTAGGGCTGAAAACATACATACAAAATTTGTACTATTATCAGCATTATTCTTATAATTGCCATTGATGTTATTCCAGGGGCAGGTAATAAACCGCATGAGGCTTTGACCAATTTTTACCATTTTAGGTAAAAAGCTGCATTGACTGCACTTCTGCATTTTGTGGGATATGGTAGGACTGCAAGCAAATCCTGAGACAAGATATGTCAAAAACACTCCATACAGCATGCTATTTCATTTTCCAAGATAGAAACATTGGTCACGCTGAACATTGTTGAACGTTTTCGCTGCAATGCATCCTGGGACGCTTGGATCCAGGTTCCATCATTCATGTTGCGCTATTTCAACCAACCTGTGTGGCTCATATTCACTTTGGGTTGACGATTGGCATGGTCATGGTGTAGGCCGAGCCTTTTTTGCCACTTCATCCGCCTCCGATCAAGCATAATGCCTTGCCCATAAGCATTCCCCTCCCTGGAATAACTTAACCTACCCATTCCCCTATCTGGAATAACTGTACCTACCACAAAAGAAGTGATAAGCAGCGATCAATTTGACTGTTGTAGGCTGCCGTCTCCCGCTTAAGGGCGAATTTCAAACGTTGTCCATCACAGAGACAAATGATCTGGCTCCAGCAGCGTCTATAGGAGTATCTGTCTGCTCACTTCTAGCTCCAGTGGAGACTGATGGAAAAATGGCCGCTAACAACCTGTGGTCCTTGTTCCGGGTGCGCGTGTCACCATCGAGCCTTAATGACATCATAAAGCTGCTTCAAGTGCAAGACTTGCAGGCTTATATACAGTCTATCTATCTATCTAATGTATGTTACTGCATAGATATATATCTAGCTATATAAATAGATAGTTATATATCAATATAGATATTTCTACAAATATCTAGCTTTACGTATAAATTTAAACTTCTATAGTTATGGTTTTGTAGGGCTGAAAACATACATACAAAATTTGTATTATTATCAGCATTATTCTTATAATTGCCATTGATGTTATTCCAGGGGCAGGTAATAAACCGCATGAGGCTTTGACCAATTTTTACCATTTTAGGTAAAAAGCTGCATTGACTGCACTTCTGCATTTTGTGGGATATGGTAGGACTGCAAGCAAATCCTGAGACAAGATATGTCAAAAACACTCCATACAGCATGCTATTTCATTTTCCAAGATAGAAACATTGGTCACGCTGAACATTGTTGAACGTTTTCGCTGCAATGCATCCTGGGACGCTTGGATCCAGGTTCCATCATTCATGTTGCGCTATTTCAACCAACCTGTGTGGCTCATATTCACTTTGGGTTGACGATTGGCATGGTCATGGTGTAGGCCGAGCCTTTTTTGCCACTTCATCCGCCTCCGATCAAGCATAATGCCTTGCCCATAAGCATTCCCCTCCCTGGAATAACTTAACCTACCCATTCCCCTATCTGGAATAACTGTACCTACCACAAAAGAAGTGATAAGCAGCGATCAATTTGACTGTTGTAGGCTGCCGTCTCCCGCTTAAGGGCGAATTTCAAACGTTGTCCATCACAGAGACAAATGATCTGGCTCCAGCAGCGTCTATAGGAGTATCTGTCTGCTCACTTCTAGCTCCAGTGGAGACTGATGGAAAAATGGCCGCTAACAACCTGTGGTCCTTGTTCCGGGTGCGCGTGTCACCATCGAGCCTTAATGACATCATAAAGCTGCTTCAAGTGCAAGACTTGCAGGCTTATATACAGTCTATCTATCTATCTAATGTATGTTACTGCATAGATATATATCTAGCTATATAAATAGATAGTTATATATCAATATAGATATTTCTACAAATATCTAGCTTTACGTATAAATTTAAACTTCTATAGTTATGGTTTTGTAGGGCTGAAAACATACATACAAAATTTGTATTATTATCAGCATTATTCTTATAATTGCCATTGATGTTATTCCAGGGGCAGGTAATAAACCGCATGAGGCTTTGACCAATTTTTACCATTTTAGGTAAAAAGCTGCATTGACTGCACTTCTGCATTTTGTGGGATATGGTAGGACTGCAAGCAAATCCTGAGACAAGATATGTCAAAAACACTCCATACAGCATGCTATTTCATTTTCCAAGATAGAAACATTGGTCACGCTGAACATTGTTGAACGTTTTCGCTGCAATGCATCCTGGGACGCTTGGATCCAGGTTCCATCATTCATGTTGCGCTATTTCAACCAACCTGTGTGGCTCATATTCACTTTGGGTTGACGATTGGCATGGTCATGGTGTAGGCCGAGCCTTTTTTGCCACTTCATCCGCCTCCGATCAAGCATAATGCCTTGCCCATAAGCATTCCCCTCCCTGGAATAACTTAACCTACCCATTCCCCTATCTGGAATAACTGTACCTACCACAAAAGAAGTGATAAGCAGCGATCAATTTGACTGTTGTAGGCTGCCGTCTCCCGCTTAAGGGCGAATTTCAAACGTTGTCCATCACAGAGACAAATGATCTGGCTCCAGCAGCGTCTATAGGAGTATCTGTCTGCTCACTTCTAGCTCCAGTGGAGACTGATGGAAAAATGGCCGCTAACAACCTGTGGTCCTTGTTCCGGGTGCGCGTGTTACCATCGAGCCTTAATGACATCATAAAGCTGCTTCAAGTGCAAGACTTGCAGGCTTATATACAGTCTATCTATCTATCTATCTAATGTATGTTACTGCATAGATATATATCTAGCTATATAAATAGATAGTTATATATCAATATAGATATTTCTACAAATATCTAGCTTTACGTATAAATTTAAACTTCTATAGTTATGGTTTTGTAGGGCTGAAAACATACATACAAAATTTGTACTATTATCAGCATTATTCTTATAATTGCCATTGATGTTATTCCAGGGGCAGGTAATAAACCGCATGAGGCTTTGACCAATTTTTACCATTTTAGGTAAAAAGCTGCATTGACTGCACTTCTGCATATTGTGGGATATGGTAGGACTGCAAGCAAATCCTGAGACAAGATATGTCAAAAACACTCCATACAGCATGCGATTTCATTTTCCAAGATAGAAACATTGGTCACGCTGAACATTGTTGAACGTTTTCGCTGCAATGCATCCTGGGACGCTTGGATCCAGGTTCCATCATTCATGTTGCGCTATTTCAACCAACCTGTGTGGCTCATATTCACTTTGGGTTGACGATTGGCATGGTCATGGTGTAGGCCGAGCCTTTTTTGCCACTTCATCCGCCTCCGATCAAGCATAATGCCTTGCCCATAAGCATTCCCCTCCCTGGAATAACTTAACCTACCCATTCCCCTATCTGGAATAACTGTACCTACCACAAAAGAAGTGATAAGCAGCGATCAATTTGACTGTTGTAGGCTGCCGTCTCCCGCTTAAGGGCGAATTTCAAACGTTGTCCATCACAGAGACAAATGATCTGGCTCCAGCAGCGTCTATAGGAGTATCTGTCTGCTCACTTCTAGCTCCAGTGGAGACTGATGGAAAAATGGCCGCTAACAACCTGTGGTCCTTGTTCCGGGTGCGCGTGTCACCATCGAGCCTTAATGACATCATAAAGCTGCTTCAAGTGCAAGACTTGCAGGCTTATATACAGTCTATCTATCTATCTAATGTATGTTACTGCATAGATATATATCTCGCTATATAAATAGATAGTTATATATCAATATAGATATTTCTACAAATATCTAGCTTTACGTATAAATTTAAACTTCTATAGTTATGGTTTTGTAGGGCTGAAAACATACATACAAAATTTGTATTATTATCAGCATTATTCTTATAATTGCCATTGATGTTATTCCAGGGGCAGGTAATAAACCGCATGAGGCTTTGACCAATTTTTACCATTTTAGGTAAAAAGCTGCATTAACTGCACTTCTGCATTTTGTGGGATATGGTAGGACTACAAGCAAATCCTGAGACAAGATATGTCAAAAACACTCCATACAGCATGCTATTTCATTTTCCAAGATAGAAACATTGGTCACGCTGAACATTGTTGAACGTTTTCGCTGCAATGCATCCTGGGACGCTTGGATCCAGGTTCCATCATTCATGTTGCGCTATTTCAACCAACCTGTGTGGCTCATATTCACTTTGGGTTGACGATTGGCATGGTCATGGTGTAGGCCGAGCCTTTTTTGCCACTTCATCCGCCTCCGATCAAGCATAATGCCTTGCCCATAAGCATTCCCCTCCCTGGAATAACTTAACCTACCCATTCCCCTATCTGGAATAACTGTACCTACCACAAAAGAAGTGATAAGCAGCGATCAATTTGACTGTTGTAGGCTGCCGTCTCCCGCTTAAGGGCGAATTTCAAACGTTGTCCATCACAGAGACAAATGATCTGGCTCCAGCAGCGTCTATAGGAGTATCTGTCTGCTCACTTCTAGCTCCAGTGGAGACTGATGGAAAAATGGCCGCTAACAACCTGTGGTCCTTGTTCCGGGTGCGCGTGTCACCATCGAGCCTTAATGACATCATAAAGCTGCTTCAAGTGCAAGACTTGCAGGCTTATATACAGTCTATCTATCTATCTATCTATCTATCTATCTATCTATCTAATGTATGTTACTGCATAGATATATATCTAGCTATATAAATAGATAGTTATATATCAATATAGATATTTCTACAAATATCTAGCTTTACGTATAAATTTAAACTTCTATAGTTATGGTTTTGTAGGGCTGAAAACATACATACAAAATTTGTATTATTATCAGCATTATTCTTATAATTGCCATTGATGTTATTCCAGGGGCAGGTAATAAACCGCATGAGGCTTTGACCAATTTTTACCATTTTAGGTAAAAAGCTGCATTGACTGCACTTCTGCATTTTGTGGGATATGGTAGGACTGCAAGCAAATCCTGAGACAAGATATGTCAAAAACACTCCATACAGCATGCTATTTCATTTTCCAAGATAGAAACATTGGTCACGCTGAACATTGTTGAACGTTTTCGCTGCAATGCATCCTGGGACGCTTGGATCCAGGTTCCATCATTCATGTTGCGCTATTTCAACCAACCTGTGTGGCTCATATTCACTTTGGGTTGACGATTGGCATGGTCATGGTGTAGGCCGAGCCTTTTTTGCCACTTCATCCGCCTCCGATCAAGCATAATGCCTTGCCCATAAGCATTCCCCTCCCTGGAATAACTTAACCTACCCATTCCCCTATCTGGAATAACTGTACCTACCACAAAAGAAGTGATAAGCAGCGATCAATTTGACTGTTGTAGGCTGCCGTCTCCCGCTTAAGGGCGAATTTCAAACGTTGTCCATCACAGAGACAAATGATCTGGCTCCAGCAGCGTCTATAGGAGTATCTGTCTGCTCACTTCTAGCTCCAGTGGAGACTGATGGAAAAATGGCCGCTAACAACCTGTGGTCCTTGTTCCGGGTGCGCGTGTCACCATCGAGCCTTAATGACATCATAAAGCTGCTTCAAGTGCAAGACTTGCAGGCTTATATACAGTCTATCTATCTATCTAATGTATGTTACTGCATAGATATATATCTAGCTATATAAATAGATAGTTATATATCAATATAGATATTTCTACAAATATCTAGCTTTACGTATAAATTTAAACTTCTATAGTTATGGTTTTGTAGGGCTGAAAACATACATACAAAATTTGTATTATTATCAGCATTATTCTTATAATTGCCATTGATGTTATTCCAGGGGCAGGTAATAAACCGCATGAGGCTTTGACCAATTTTTACCATTTTAGGTAAAAAGCTGCATTGACTGCACTTCTGCATTTTGTGGGATATGGTAGGACTGCAAGCAAATCCTGAGACAAGATATGTCAAAAACACTCCATACAGCATGCTATTTCATTTTCCAAGATAGAAACATTGGTCACGCTGAACATTGTTGAACGTTTTCGCTGCAATGCATCCTGGGACGCTTGGATCCAGGTTCCATCATTCATGTTGCGCTATTTCAACCAACCTGTGTGGCTCATATTCACTTTGGGTTGACGATTGGCATGGTCATGGTGTAGGCCGAGCCTTTTTTGCCACTTCATCCGCCTCCGATCAAGCATAATGCCTTGCCCATAAGCATTCCCCTCCCTGGAATAACTTAACCTACCCATTCCCCTATCTGGAATAACTGTACCTACCACAAAAGAAGTGATAAGCAGCGATCAATTTGACTGTTGTAGGCTGCCGTCTCCCGCTTAAGGGCGAATTTCAAACGTTGTCCATCACAGAGACAAATGATCTGGCTCCAGCAGCGTCTATAGGAGTATCTGTCTGCTCACTTCTAGCTCCAGTGGAGACTGATGGAAAAATGGCCGCTAACAACCTGTGGTCCTTGTTCCGGGTGCGCGTGTCACCATCGAGCCTTAATGACATCATAAAGCTGCTTCAAGTGCAAGACTTGCAGGCTTATATACAGTCTATCTATCTATCTAATGTATGTTACTGCATAGATATATATCTAGCTATATAAATAGATAGTTATATATCAATATAGATATTTCTACAAATATCTAGCTTTACGTATAAATTTAAACTTCTATAGTTATGGTTTTGTAGGGCTGAAAACATACATACAAAATTTGTATTATTATCAGCATTATTCTTATAATTGCCATTGATGTTATTCCAGGGGCAGGTAATAAACCGCATGAGGCTTTGACCAATTTTTACCATTTTAGGTAAAAAGCTGCATTGACTGCACTTCTGCATTTTGTGGGATATGGTAGGACTGCAAGCAAATCCTGAGACAAGATATGTCAAAAACACTCCATACAGCATGCTATTTCATTTTCCAAGATAGAAACATTGGTCACGCTGAACATTGTTGAACGTTTTCGCTGCAATGCATCCTGGGACGCTTGGATCCAGGTTCCATCATTCATGTTGCGCTATTTCAACCAACCTGTGTGGCTCATATTCACTTTGGGTTGACGATTGGCATGGTCATGGTGTAGGCCGAGCCTTTTTTGCCACTTCATCCGCCTCCGATCAAGCATAATGCCTTGCCCATAAGCATTCCCCTCCCTGGAATAACTTAACCTACCCATTCCCCTATCTGGAATAACTGTACCTACCACAAAAGAAGTGATAAGCAGCGATCAATTTGACTGTTGTAGGCTGCCGTCTCCCGCTTAAGGGCGAATTTCAAACGTTGTCCATCACAGAGACAAATGATCTGGCTCCAGCAGCGTCTATAGGAGTATCTGTCTGCTCACTTCTAGCTCCAGTGGAGACTGATGGAAAAATGGCCGCTAACAACCTGTGGTCCTTGTTCCGGGTGCGCGTGTTACCATCGAGCCTTAATGACATCATAAAGCTGCTTCAAGTGCAAGACTTGCAGGCTTATATACAGTCTATCTATCTATCTATCTAATGTATGTTACTGCATAGATATATATCTAGCTATATAAATAGATAGTTATATATCAATATAGATATTTCTACAAATATCTAGCTTTACGTATAAATTTAAACTTCTATAGTTATGGTTTTGTAGGGCTGAAAACATACATACAAAATTTGTACTATTATCAGCATTATTCTTATAATTGCCATTGATGTTATTCCAGGGGCAGGTAATAAACCGCATGAGGCTTTGACCAATTTTTACCATTTTAGGTAAAAAGCTGCATTGACTGCACTTCTGCATATTGTGGGATATGGTAGGACTGCAAGCAAATCCTGAGACAAGATATGTCAAAAACACTCCATACAGCATGCGATTTCATTTTCCAAGATAGAAACATTGGTCACGCTGAACATTGTTGAACGTTTTCGCTGCAATGCATCCTGGGACGCTTGGATCCAGGTTCCATCATTCATGTTGCGCTATTTCAACCAACCTGTGTGGCTCATATTCACTTTGGGTTGACGATTGGCATGGTCATGGTGTAGGCCGAGCCTTTTTTGCCACTTCATCCGCCTCCGATCAAGCATAATGCCTTGCCCATAAGCATTCCCCTCCCTGGAATAACTTAACCTACCCATTCCCCTATCTGGAATAACTGTACCTACCACAAAAGAAGTGATAAGCAGCGATCAATTTGACTGTTGTAGGCTGCCGTCTCCCGCTTAAGGGCGAATTTCAAACGTTGTCCATCACAGAGACAAATGATCTGGCTCCAGCAGCGTCTATAGGAGTATCTGTCTGCTCACTTCTAGCTCCAGTGGAGACTGATGGAAAAATGGCCGCTAACAACCTGTGGTCCTTGTTCCGGGTGCGCGTGTCACCATCGAGCCTTAATGACATCATAAAGCTGCTTCAAGTGCAAGACTTGCAGGCTTATATACAGTCTATCTATCTATCTAATGTATGTTACTGCATAGATATATATCTCGCTATATAAATAGATAGTTATATATCAATATAGATATTTCTACAAATATCTAGCTTTACGTATAAATTTAAACTTCTATAGTTATGGTTTTGTAGGGCTGAAAACATACATACAAAATTTGTATTATTATCAGCATTATTCTTATAATTGCCATTGATGTTATTCCAGGGGCAGGTAATAAACCGCATGAGGCTTTGACCAATTTTTACCATTTTAGGTAAAAAGCTGCATTAACTGCACTTCTGCATTTTGTGGGATATGGTAGGACTACAAGCAAATCCTGAGACAAGATATGTCAAAAACACTCCATACAGCATGCTATTTCATTTTCCAAGATAGAAACATTGGTCACGCTGAACATTGTTGAACGTTTTCGCTGCAATGCATCCTGGGACGCTTGGATCCAGGTTCCATCATTCATGTTGCGCTATTTCAACCAACCTGTGTGGCTCATATTCACTTTGGGTTGACGATTGGCATGGTCATGGTGTAGGCCGAGCCTTTTTTGCCACTTCATCCGCCTCCGATCAAGCATAATGCCTTGCCCATAAGCATTCCCCTCCCTGGAATAACTTAACCTACCCATTCCCCTATCTGGAATAACTGTACCTACCACAAAAGAAGTGATAAGCAGCGATCAATTTGACTGTTGTAGGCTGCCGTCTCCCGCTTAAGGGCGAATTTCAAACGTTGTCCATCACAGAGACAAATGATCTGGCTCCAGCAGCGTCTATAGGAGTATCTGTCTGCTCACTTCTAGCTCCAGTGGAGACTGATGGAAAAATGGCCGCTAACAACCTGTGGTCCTTGTTCCGGGTGCGCGTGTCACCATCGAGCCTTAATGACATCATAAAGCTGCTTCAAGTGCAAGACTTGCAGGCTTATATACAGTCTATCTATCTATCTATCTATCTATCTATCTATCTATCTAATGTATGTTACTGCATAGATATATATCTAGCTATATAAATAGATAGTTATATATCAATATAGATATTTCTACAAATATCTAGCTTTACGTATAAATTTAAACTTCTATAGTTATGGTTTTGTAGGGCTGAAAACATACATACAAAATTTGTATTATTATCAGCATTATTCTTATAATTGCCATTGATGTTATTCCAGGGGCAGGTAATAAACCGCATGAGGCTTTGACCAATTTTTACCATTTTAGGTAAAAAGCTGCATTGACTGCACTTCTGCATTTTGTGGGATATGGTAGGACTGCAAGCAAATCCTGAGACAAGATATGTCAAAAACACTCCATACAGCATGCTATTTCATTTTCCAAGATAGAAACATTGGTCACGCTGAACATTGTTGAACGTTTTCGCTGCAATGCATCCTGGGACGCTTGGATCCAGGTTCCATCATTCATGTTGCGCTATTTCAACCAACCTGTGTGGCTCATATTCACTTTGGGTTGACGATTGGCATGGTCATGGTGTAGGCCGAGCCTTTTTTGCCACTTCATCCGCCTCCGATCAAGCATAATGCCTTGCCCATAAGCATTCCCCTCCCTGGAATAACTTAACCTACCCATTCCCCTATCTGGAATAACTGTACCTACCACAAAAGAAGTGATAAGCAGCGATCAATTTGACTGTTGTAGGCTGCCGTCTCCCGCTTAAGGGCGAATTTCAAACGTTGTCCATCACAGAGACAAATGATCTGGCTCCAGCAGCGTCTATAGGAGTATCTGTCTGCTCACTTCTAGCTCCAGTGGAGACTGATGGAAAAATGGCCGCTAACAACCTGTGGTCCTTGTTCCGGGTGCGCGTGTTACCATCGAGCCTTAATGACATCATAAAGCTGCTTCAAGTGCAAGACTTGCAGGCTTATATACAGTCTATCTATCTATCTATCTATCTATCTATCTATCTATCTATCTATCTATCTATCTATCTATCTAATGTATGTTACTGCATAGATATATATCTAGCTATATAAATAGATAGTTATATATCAATATAGATATTTCTACAAATATCTAGCTTTACGTATAAATTTAAACTTCTATAGTTATGGTTTTGTAGGGCTGAAAACATACATACAAAATTTGTACTATTATCAGCATTATTCTTATAATTGCCATTGATGTTATTCCAGGGGCAGGTAATAAACCGCATGAGGCTTTGACCAATTTTTACCATTTTAGGTAAAAAGCTGCATTGACTGCACTTCTGCATTTTGTGGGATATGGTAGGACTGCAAGCAAATCCTGAGACAAGATATGTCAAAAACACTCCATACAGCATGCAATTTCATTTTCCAAGATAGAAACATTGGTCACGCTGAACATTGTTGAACGTTTTCGCTGCAATGCATCCTGGGACGCTTGGATCCAGGTTCCATCATTCATGTTGCGCTATTTCAACCAACCTGTGTGGCTCATATTCACTTTGGGTTGACGATTGGCATGGTCATGGTGTAGGCCGAGCCTTTTTTGCCACTTCATCCGCCTCCGATCAAGCATAATGCCTTGCCCATAAGCATTCCCCTCCCTGGAATAACTTAACCTACCCATTCCCCTATCTGGAATAACTGTACCTACCACAAAAGAAGTGATAAGCAGCGATCAATTTGACTGTTGTAGGCTGCCGTCTCCCGCTTAAGGGCGAATTTCAAACGTTGTCCATCACAGAGACAAATGATCTGGCTCCAGCAGCGTCTATAGGAGTATCTGTCTGCTCACTTCTAGCTCCAGTGGAGACTGATGGAAAAATGGCCGCTAACAACCTGTGATCCTTGTTCCGGGTGCGCGTGTCACCATCGAGCCTTAATGACATCATAAAGCTGCTTCAAGTGCAAGACTTGCAGGCTTATATACAGTATATCTATCTATCTATCTATCTATCTATCTATCTATCTATCTATCTATCTATCTATCTAATGTATGTTACTGCATAGATATATATATATAGCTATATAAATAGATAGTTATATATCAATATAGATATTTCTACAAATATCTAGCTTTACGTATAAATTTAAACTTCTATAGTTATGGTTTTGTAGGGCTGAAAACATACATACAAAATTTGTACTATTATCAGCATTATTCTTATAATTGCCATTGATGTTATTCCAGGGGCAGGTAATAAACCGCATGAGGCTTTGACCAATTTTTACCATTTTAGGTAAAAAGCTGCATTGACTGCACTTCTGCATTTTGTGGGATATGGTAGGACTGCAAGCAAATCCTGAGACAAGATATGTCAAAAACACTCCATACAGCATGCTATTTCATTTTCCAAGATAGAAACATTGGTCACGCTGAACATTGTTGAACGTTTTCGCTGCAATGCATCCTGGGACGCTTGGATCCAGGTTCCATCATTCATGTTGCGCTATTTCAACCAACCTGTGTGGCTCATATTCACTTTGGGTTGACGATTGGCATGGTCATGGTGTAGGCCGAGCCTTTTTTGCCACTTCATCCGCCTCCGATCAAGCATAATGCCTTGCCCATAAGCATTCCCCTCCCTGGAATAACTTAACCTACCCATTCCCCTATCTGGAATAACTGTACCTACCACAAAAGAAGTGATAAGCAGCGATCAATTTGACTGTTGTAGGCTGCCGTCTCCCGCTTAAGGGCGAATTTCAAACGTTGTCCATCACAGAGACAAATGATCTGGCTCCAGCAGCGTCTATAGGAGTATCTGTCTGCTCACTTCTAGCTCCAGTGGAGACTGATGGAAAAATGGCCGCTAACAACCTGTGGTCCTTGTTCCGGGTGCGCGTGTCACCATCGAGCCTTAATGACATCATAAAGCTGCTTCAAGTGCAAGACTTGCAGGCTTATATACAGTCTATCTATCTATCTAATGTATGTTACTGCATAGATATATATCTAGCTATATAAATAGATAGTTATATATCAATATAGATATTTCTACAAATATCTAGCTTTACGTATAAATTTAAACTTCTATAGTTATGGTTTTGTAGGGCTGAAAACATACATACAAAATTTGTATTATTATCAGCATTATTCTTATAATTGCCATTGATGTTATTCCAGGGGCAGGTAATAAACCGCATGAGGCTTTGACCAATTTTTACCATTTTAGGTAAAAAGCTGCATTGACTGCACTTCTGCATTTTGTGGGATATGGTAGGACTGCAAGCAAATCCTGAGACAAGATATGTCAAAAACACTCCATACAGCATGCTATTTCATTTTCCAAGATAGAAACATTGGTCACGCTGAACATTGTTGAACGTTTTCGCTGCAATGCATCCTGGGACGCTTGGATCCAGGTTCCATCATTCATGTTGCGCTATTTCAACCAACCTGTGTGGCTCATATTCACTTTGGGTTGACGATTGGCATGGTCATGGTGTAGGCCGAGCCTTTTTTGCCACTTCATCCGCCTCCGATCAAGCATAATGCCTTGCCCATAAGCATTCCCCTCCCTGGAATAACTTAACCTACCCATTCCCCTATCTGGAATAACTGTACCTACCACAAAAGAAGTGATAAGCAGCGATCAATTTGAATGTGGTAGGCTGCCGTCTCCCGCTTAAGGGCGATTTTCAAACGTTGTCCATCACAGAGACAAATGATCTGGCTCCAGCAGCGTCTATAGGAGTATCTGTCTGCTCACTTCTAGCTCCAGTGGAGACTGACGGAAAAATGGCCGCTAACAACCTGTGGTCCTTGTTCCGGGTGCGCGTGTCACCATCGAGCCTTAATGACATCATAAAGCTGCTTCAAGTGCAAGATTTGCAGGCTTATATACAGTCTATCTATCTATCTAATGTATCTTACTGCATAGATATATATCTAGCTATATAAATAGAAAGTTATATATCAATATAGATATTTCTACAAATATCTAGCTTTAAGTATAAAGTTAAACTGCTATAGTTATGGTTTTGTAAGGCTGAAAACAGACATACAGAATTTGTCATATTATCAGCATTATTCTTATAATTGCCATTGATGTTACTCCAGGGGCAGGTAATAAACTGCATGAGGCTTTGACCAATTTTTACCATTTTAGGTAAAAAGCTGCATTGACTGCACTTCTGTATTTTGTGCGATATGGTAGGACTGCAAGCAAAGCCTGAGGCAAGATATGTCAAATACACTCCATGCATCATGCGATTTCATTTTCCAAGATAGAAACATTGGTCACGCTGAACATTGTTGAACGTTTTCGCTGCAATGCATCCTGAGACGCTTGGATCCAGGTTCTATCATTCATGCTGCGCCATTTCAACCAACCTGTGTGGCTCATATTCACTTTGGGTTGAAGAGTGGCATGGTCATGGTGTAGGCCGAGCCTTTTTTGCCACTTCATCCGCCTCCGATCAAGCATAATGCCTTGCCCATAAGCATTCCCCTCCCTGGAATAATTTAACCTACCCATTCCCCTATCTGGAATAACTGTACCTACCACAAAAGAAGTGATAAGCAGCGATCAATTTGACTGTTGTAGGCTGCCGTCTTCCGCTTAAGGGCGAATTTCAAACGTTGTCCATCACAGAGACAAATGATCTGGCTCCAGCAGCGTCTATAGGAGTATCTGTCTGCTCACTTCTAGCTCCAGTGGAGACTGATGGAAAAATGGCCGCTAACAACCTGTGGTCCTTGTTCCGGGTGCGCGTGTCACCATCGAGCCTTAATGACATCATAAAGCTGCTTCAAGTGCAAGACTTGCAGGCTTATATACAGTCTATCTATCTAATGTATGTTACTGCATAGATATATATCTAGCTATATAAATAGATAGTTATATATCAATATAGATATTTCTACAAATATCTAGCTTTACGTATAAATTTAAACTTCTATAGTTATGGTTTTGTAGGGCTGAAAACATACATACAAAATTTGTATTATTATCAGCATTATTCTTATAATTGCCATTGATGTTATTCCAGGGGCAGGTAATAAACTGCATGAGGCTTTGACCAATTTTTACCATTTTAGGTAAAAAGCTGCATTGACTGCACTTCTGTATTTTGTGCGATATGGTAGGACTGCAAGCAAAGCCTGCGGCAAGATATGTCAAATACACTCCATACATCATGCGATTTCATTTTCCAAGATAGAAACATTGGTCACGCTGAACATTGTTGAACGTTTTCGCTGCAATGCATCCTGAGACGCTTGGATCCAGGTTCCATCATTCATGCTGCGCCATTTCAACCAACCTGTGTGGCTCATATTCACTTTGGGTTGAAGAGTGGCATGGTCATGGTGTAGGCCGAGCCTTTTTTGCCACTTCATCCGCCTCTGATCAAGCATAATGCCTTGCCCATAAGCATACCCCTCCCTCGAATAACCTAACCTACCCATTCCCCTGTCTGGAATAACTGTACCTACCTCGAAAGAAGTGATAAGCCGCGATATATTTGACTGTTGTAGGCTGCCGTCTCCCGCTTAAGGGCGAATTTCAAACGTTGTCCATCACAGAGACAAATGATCTGGCTCCAGCCGCGTCTATAGGAGTATCTGTCTGCTCACTTCTAGCTCCAGTGGAGACTGACGGAAAAATGGCCGCTAACAACCTGTGGTCCTTGTTCCGGGTGCGCGTGTCACCATCGAGCCTTAGTGACATCATAAAGCCGCTTCAAGTGCAAGACTTGCAGGCCTATATACAGTCTATCTATCTATCTATCTATCTATCTATCTAATGTATCTTACTGCATAGATATATATCTAGCTATATAAATAGATAGTTATATATTAATATAGATATTTCTACAAATATCTAGCTTTAAGTATAAATTTAAACTTCTATAGTTATGGTTTTGTAGGGCTGAAAACATACATACAAAATTTGTATTATTATCAGCATTATTCTTATAATTGCCATTGATGTTATTCCAGGGGCAGGTAATAAACCGCATGAGGCTTTGACCAATTTTTACCATTTTAGGTAAAAAGCTGCATTGACTGCACTTCTGCATTTTGTGGGATATGGTAGGACTGCAAGCAAATCCTGAGACAAGATATGTCAAAAACACTCCATACAGCAGGTGATTTCATTTTCCAAGATAGAAACATTGGTCACGCTGAACATTGTTGAACGTTTTCGCTGCAATGCATCCTGGGACGCTTGGATCCAGGTTCCATCATTCATGTTGCGCTATTTCAACCAACCTGTGTGGCTCATATTCACTTTGGGTTGAAGAGTGGCATGGTCATGGTGTAGGCCGAGCCTTTTTTGCCACTTCATCCGCCTCCGATCAAGCATAATGCCTTGCCCATAAGCATTCCCCTCCCTGGAATAATTTAACCTACCCATTCCCCTATCTGGAATAATTGTACCTACCACAAAAGAAGTGATAAGCAGCGATCAATTTGACTGTGGTAGGCTGCCGTCTCCCGCTTAAGGGCGAATTTCAAACGTTGTCCATCACAGAGACAAATGATCTGGCTCCAGCAGCGTCTATAGGAGTATCTGTCTGCTCACTTCTAGCTCCAGTGGAGACTGACGGAAAAATGGCCGCTAACAACCTGTGGTCCTTGTTCCGGGTGCGCGTGTCACCATCGAGCCTTAATGACATCATAAAGCTGCTTCAAGTGCAAGATTTGCAGGCTTATATACAGTCTATCTATCTATCTAATGTATCTTACTGCATAGATATATATCTAGCTATATAAATAGAAAGTTATATATCAATATAGATATTTCTACAAATATCTAGCTTTAAGTATAAAGTTAAACTGCTATAGTTATGGTTTTGTAAGGCTGAAAACAGACATACAGAATTTGTCATATTATCAGCATTATTCTTATAATTGCCATTAATGTTATTCCAGGGGCAGGTAATAAACTGCATGAGGCTTTGACCAATTTTTACCATTTTAGGTAAAAAGCTGCATTGACTGCACTTCTGTATTTTGTGCGATATGGTAGGACTGCAAGCAAAGCCTGAGGCAAGATATGTCAAATACACTCCATGCATCATGCGATTTCATTTTCCAAGATAGAAACATTGGTCACGCTGAACATTGTTGAACGTTTTCGCTGCAATGCATCCTGAGACGCTTGGATCCAGGTTCTATCATTCATGCTGCGCCATTTCAACCAACCTGTGTGGCTCATATTCACTTTGGGTTGAAGAGTGGCATGGTCATGGTGTAGGCCGAGCCTTTTTTGCCACTTCATCCGCCTCCGATCAAGCATAATGCCTTGCCCATAAGCATTCCCCTCCCTGGAATAATTTAACCTACCCATTCCCCTATCTGGAATAACTGTACCTACCACAAAAGAAGTGATAAGCAGCGATCAATTTGACTGTTGTAGGCTGCCGTCTTCCGCTTAAGGGCGAATTTCAAACGTTGTCCATCACAGAGACAAATGATCTGGCTCCAGCAGCGTCTATAGGAGTATCTGTCTGCTCACTTCTAGCTCCAGTGGAGACTGACGGAAAAATGGCCGCTAACAACCTGTGGTCCTTGTTCCGGGTGCGCGTGTCACCATCGAGCCTTAATGACATCATAAAGCTGCTTCAAGTGCAAGACTTGCAGGCTTATATACAGTCTATCTATCTATCTATCTATCTATCTATCTATCTATCTAATGTATGTTACTGCATAGATATATATCTAGCTATATAAATAGATAGTTATATATCAATATAGATATTTCTACAAATATCTAGCTTTACGTATAAATTTAAACTTCTATAGTTATGGTTTTGTAGGGCTGAAAACATACATACAAAATTTGTATTATTATCAGCATTATTCTTATAATTGCCATTGATGTTATTCCAGGGGCAGGTAATAAACTGCATGAGGCTTTGACCAATTTTTACCATTTTAGGTAAATAGCTGCATTGACTGCACTTCTGTATTTTGTGCGATATGGTAGGACTGCAAGCAAAGCCTGAGGCAAGATATGTCAAATACACTCCATACATCATGCGATTTCATTTTCCAAGATAGAAACATTGGTCACGCTGAACATTGTTGAACGTTTTCGCTGCAATGCATCCTGAGACGCTTGGATCCAGGTTCCATCATTCATGCTGCGCCATTTCAACCAACCTGTGTGGCTCATATTCACTTTGGGTTGAAGAGTGGCATGGTCATGGTGTAGGCCGAGCCTTTTTTGCCACTTCATCCGCCTCTGATCAAGCATAATGCCTTGCCCATAAGCATTCCCCTCCCTGGAATAACCTAACCTACCCATTCCCCTGTCTGGAATAACTGTACCTACCTCGAAAGAAGTGATAAGCCGCGATATATTTGACTGTTGTAGGCTGCCGTCTCCCGCTTAAGGGCGAATTTCAAACGTTGTCCATCACAGAGACAAATGATCTGGCTCCAGCCGCGTCTATAGGAGTATCTGTCTGCTCACTTCTAGCTCCAGTGGAGACTGACGGAAAAATGGCCGCTAACAACCTGTGGTCCTTGTTCCGGGTGCGCGTGTCACCATCGAGCCTTAGTGACATCATAAAGCCGCTTCAAGTGCAAGACTTGCAGGCCTATATACAGTCTATCTATCTATCTATCTATCTATCTATCTATCTAATGTATCTTACTGCATAGATATATATCTAGCTATATAAATAGATAGTTATATATCAATATAGATATTTCTACAAATATCTAGCTTTACGTATAAATTTAAACTTCTATAGTTATGGTTTTGTAGGGCTGAAAACATACATACAAAATTTGTATTATTATCAGCATTATTCTTATAATTGCCATTGATGTTATTCCAGGGGCAGGTAATAAACCGCATGAGGCTTTGACCAATTTTTACCATTTTAGGTAAAAAGCTGCATTGACTGCACTTCTGCATTTTGTGGGATATGGTAGGACTGCAAGCAAATCCTGAGACAAGATATGTCAAAAACACTCCATACAGCATGCTATTTCATTTTCCAAGATAGAAACATTGGTCACGCTGAACATTGTTGAACGTTTTCGCTGCAATGCATCCTGGGACGCTTGGATCCAGGTTCCATCATTCATGTTGCGCTATTTCAACCAACCTGTGTGGCTCATATTCACTTTGGGTTGACGATTGGCATGGTCATGGTGTAGGCCGAGCCTTTTTTGCCACTTCATCCGCCTCCGATCAAGCATAATGCCTTGCCCATAAGCATTCCCCTCCCTGGAATAACTTAACCTACCCATTCCCCTATCTGGAATAACTGTACCTACCACAAAAGAAGTGATAAGCAGCGATCAATTTGACTGTTGTAGGCTGCCGTCTCCCGCTTAAGGGCGAATTTCAAACGTTGTCCATCACAGAGACAAATGATCTGGCTCCAGCAGCGTCTATAGGAGTATCTGTCTGCTCACTTCTAGCTCCAGTGGAGACTGATGGAAAAATGGCCGCTAACAACCTGTGGTCCTTGTTCCGGGTGCGCGTGTTACCATCGAGCCTTAATGACATCATAAAGCTGCTTCAAGTGCAAGACTTGCAGGCTTATATACAGTCTATCTATCTATCTATCTAATGTATGTTACTGCATAGATATATATCTAGCTATATAAATAGATAGTTATATATCAATATAGATATTTCTACAAATATCTAGCTTTACGTATAAATTTAAACTTCTATAGTTATGGTTTTGTAGGGCTGAAAACATACATACAAAATTTGTACTATTATCAGCATTATTCTTATAATTGCCATTGATGTTATTCCAGGGGCAGGTAATAAACCGCATGAGGCTTTGACCAATTTTTACCATTTTAGGTAAAAAGCTGCATTGACTGCACTTCTGCATTTTGTGGGATATGGTAGGACTGCAAGCAAATCCTGAGACAAGATATGTCAAAAACACTCCATACAGCATGCGATTTCATTTTCCAAGATAGAAACATTGGTCACGCTGAACATTGTTGAACGTTTTCGCTGCAATGCATCCTGGGACGCTTGGATCCAGGTTCCATCATTCATGTTGCGCTATTTCAACCAACCTGTGTGGCTCATATTCACTTTGGGTTGACGATTGGCATGGTCATGGTGTAGGCCGAGCCTTTTTTGCCACTTCATCCGCCTCCGATCAAGCATAATGCCTTGCCCATAAGCATTCCCCTCCCTGGAATAACTTAACCTACCCATTCCCCTATCTGGAATAACTGTACCTACCACAAAAGAAGTGATAAGCAGCGATCAATTTGACTGTTGTAGGCTGCCGTCTCCCGCTTAAGGGCGAATTTCAAACGTTGTCCATCACAGAGACAAATGATCTGGCTCCAGCAGCGTCTATAGGAGTATCTGTCTGCTCACTTCTAGCTCCAGTGGAGACTGATGGAAAAATGGCCGCTAACAACCTGTGGTCCTTGTTCCGGGTGCGCGTGTCACCATCGAGCCTTAATGACATCATAAAGCTGCTTCAAGTGCAAGACTTGCAGGCTTATATACAGTCTATCTATCTATCTAATGTATGTTACTGCATAGATATATATCTAGCTATATAAATAGATAGTTATATATCAATATAGATATTTCTACAAATATCTAGCTTTACGTATAAATTTAAACTTCTATAGTTATGGTTTTGTAGGGCTGAAAACATACATACAAAATTTGTATTATTATCAGCATTATTCTTATAATTGCCATTGATGTTATTCCAGGGGCAGGTAATAAACTGCATGAGGCTTTGACCAATTTTTACCATTTTAGGTAAATAGCTGCATTGACTGCACTTCTGTATTTTGTGCGATATGGTAGGACTGCAAGCAAAGCCTGAGGCAAGATATGTCAAATACACTCCATACATCATGCGATTTCATTTTCCAAGATAGAAACATTGGTCACGCTGAACATTGTTGAACGTTTTCGCTGCAATGCATCCTGAGACGCTTGGATCCAGGTTCCATCATTCATGCTGCGCCATTTCAACCAACCTGTGTGGCTCATATTCACTTTGGGTTGAAGAGTGGCATGGTCATGGTGTAGGCCGAGCCTTTTTTGCCACTTCATCCGCCTCTGATCAAGCATAATGCCTTGCCCATAAGCATTCCCCTCCCTGGAATAACCTAACCTACCCATTCCCCTGTCTGGAATAACTGTACCTACCTCGAAAGAAGTGATAAGCTGCGATATATTTGACTGTTGTAGGCTGCCGTCTCCCGCTTAAGGGCGAATTTCAAACGTTGTCCATCACAGAGACAAATGATCTGGCTCCAGCCGCGTCTATAGGAGTATCTGTCTGCTCACTTCTAGCTCCAGTGGAGACTGACGGAAAAATGGCCGCTAACAACCTGTGGTCCTTGTTCCGGGTGCGCGTGTCACCATCGAGCCTTAGTGACATCATAAAGCCGCTTCAAGTGCAAGACTTGCAGGCCTATATACAGTCTATCTATCTATCTATCTATCTATCTATCTATCTATCTATCTAATGTATCTTACTGCATAGATATATATCTAGCTATATAAATAGATAGTTATATATTAATATAGATATTTCTACAAATATCTAGCTTTAAGTATAAATTTAAACTTCTATAGTTATGGTTTTGTAGGGCTGAAAACATACATACAAAATTTGTATTATTATCAGCATTATTCTTATAATTGCCATTGATGTTATTCCAGGGGCAGGTAATAAACCGCATGAGGCTTTGACCAATTTTTACCATTTTAGGTAAAAAGCTGCATTGACTGCACTTCTGCATTTTGTGGGATATGGTAGGACTGCAAGCAAATCCTGAGGCAAGATATGTCAAATACACTCCATACATCATGCGATTTCATTTTCCAAGATAGAAACATTGGTCACGCTGAACATTGTTGAACGTTTTCGCTGCAATGCATCCTGGGACGCTTGGATCCAGGTTCCATCATTCATGTTGCGCTATTTCAACCAACCTGTGTGGCTCATATTCACTTT
Organism: Eleutherodactylus coqui; assembly: GCF_035609145.1. Classification (NCBI taxonomy): domain Eukaryota; kingdom Metazoa; phylum Chordata; class Amphibia; order Anura; family Eleutherodactylidae; genus Eleutherodactylus; species Eleutherodactylus coqui. The sequence goes on along the minus strand of NW_027102589.1, from coordinate 21,906 downwards.
GGGTTGACGATTGGCATGGTCTTGGTGTAGGCCGAGCCTTTTTTGCCACTTCATCCGCCTCCGATCAAGCATAATGCCTTGCCCATAAGCATTCCCCTCCCTGGAATAACTTAACCTACCCATTCCCCTATCTGGAATAACTGTACCTACCACAAAAGAAGTGATAAGCAGCGATCAATTTGAATGTGGTAGGCTGCCGTCTCCCGCTTAAGGGCGATTTTCAAACGTTGTCCATCACAGAGACAAATGATCTGGCTCCAGCAGCGTCTATAGGAGTATCTGTCTGCTCACTTCTAGCTCCAGTGGAGACTGACGGAAAAATGGCCGCTAACAACCTGTGGTCCTTGTTCCGGGTGCGCGTGTCACCATCGAGCCTTAATGACATCATAAAGCTGCTTCAAGTGCAAGATTTGCAGGCTTATATACAGTCTATCTATCTATCTAATGTATCTTACTGCATAGATATATATCTAGCTATATAAATAGAAAGTTATATATCAATATAGATATTTCTACAAATATCTAGCTTTAAGTATAAAGTTAAACTGCTATAGTTATGGTTTTGTAAGGCTGAAAACAGACATACAGAATTTGTCATATTATCAGCATTATTCTTATAATTGCCATTGATGTTATTCCAGGGGCAGGTAATAAACTGCATGAGGCTTTGACCAATTTTTACCATTTTAGGTAAAAAGCTGCATTGACTGCACTTCTGTATTTTGTGCGATATGGTAGGACTGCAAGCAAAGCCTGAGGCAAGATATGTCAAATACACTCCATGCATCATGCGATTTCATTTTCCAAGATAGAAACATTGGTCACGCTGAACATTGTTGAACGTTTTCGCTGCAATGCATCCTGAGACGCTTGGATCCAGGTTCTATCATTCATGCTGCGCCATTTCAACCAACCTGTGTGGCTCATATTCACTTTGGGTTGAAGAGTGGCATGGTCATGGTGTAGGCCGAGCCTTTTTTGCCACTTCATCCGCCTCCGATCAAGCATAATGCCTTGCCCATAAGCATTCCCCTCCCTGGAATAATTTAACCTACCCATTCCCCTATCTGGAATAACTGTACCTACCACAAAAGAAGTGATAAGCAGCGATCAATTTGACTGTTGTAGGCTGCCGTCTTCCGCTTAAGGGCGAATTTCAAACGTTGTCCATCACAGAGACAAATGATCTGGCTCCAGCAGCGTCTATAGGAGTATCTGTCTGCTCACTTCTAGCTCCAGTGGAGACTGACGGAAAAATGGCCGCTAACAACCTGTGGTCCTTGTTCCGGGTGCGCGTGTCACCATCGAGCCTTAATGACATCATAAAGCTGCTTCAAGTGCAAGACTTGCAGGCTTATATACAGTCTATCTATCTATCTATCTATCTATCTATCTATCTATCTAATGTATGTTACTGCATAGATATATATCTAGCTATATAAATAGATAGTTATATATCAATATAGATATTTCTACAAATATCTAGCTTTACGTATAAATTTAAACTTCTATAGTTATGGTTTTGTAGGGCTGAAAACATACATACAAAATTTGTATTATTATCAGCATTATTCTTATAATTGCCATTGATGTTATTCCAGGGGCAGGTAATAAACTGCATGAGGCTTTGACCAATTTTTACCATTTTAGGTAAATAGCTGCATTGACTGCACTTCTGTATTTTGTGCGATATGGTAGGACTGCAAGCAAAGCCTGAGGCAAGATATGTCAAATACACTCCATACATCATGCGATTTCATTTTCCAAGATAGAAACATTGGTCACGCTGAACATTGTTGAACGTTTTCGCTGCAATGCATCCTGAGACGCTTGGATCCAGGTTCCATCATTCATGCTGCGCCATTTCAACCAACCTGTGTGGCTCATATTCACTTTGGGTTGAAGAGTGGCATGGTCATGGTGTAGGCCGAGCCTTTTTTGCCACTTCATCCGCCTCTGATCAAGCATAATGCCTTGCCCATAAGCATTCCCCTCCCTGGAATAACCTAACCTACCCATTCCCCTGTCTGGAATAACTGTACCTACCTCGAAAGAAGTGATAAGCCGCGATATATTTGACTGTTGTAGGCTGCCGTCTCCCGCTTAAGGGCGAATTTCAAACGTTGTCCATCACAGAGACAAATGATCTGGCTCCAGCCGCGTCTATAGGAGTATCTGTCTGCTCACTTCTAGCTCCAGTGGAGACTGACGGAAAAATGGCCGCTAACAACCTGTGGTCCTTGTTCCGGGTGCGCGTGTCACCATCGAGCCTTAGTGACATCATAAAGCCGCTTCAAGTGCAAGACTTGCAGGCCTATATACAGTCTATCTATCTATCTATCTATCTATCTATCTATCTAATGTATCTTACTGCATAGATATATATCTAGCTATATAAATAGATAGTTATATATCAATATAGATATTTCTACAAATATCTAGCTTTACGTATAAATTTAAACTTCTATAGTTATGGTTTTGTAGGGCTGAAAACATACATACAAAATTTGTATTATTATCAGCATTATTCTTATAATTGCCATTGATGTTATTCCAGGGGCAGGTAATAAACCGCATGAGGCTTTGACCAATTTTTACCATTTTAGGTAAAAAGCTGCATTGACTGCACTTCTGCATTTTGTGGGATATGGTAGGACTGCAAGCAAATCCTGAGACAAGATATGTCAAAAACACTCCATACAGCATGCTATTTCATTTTCCAAGATAGAAACATTGGTCACGCTGAACATTGTTGAACGTTTTCGCTGCAATGCATCCTGGGACGCTTGGATCCAGGTTCCATCATTCATGTTGCGCTATTTCAACCAACCTGTGTGGCTCATATTCACTTTGGGTTGACGATTGGCATGGTCATGGTGTAGGCCGAGCCTTTTTTGCCACTTCATCCGCCTCCGATCAAGCATAATGCCTTGCCCATAAGCATTCCCCTCCCTGGAATAACTTAACCTACCCATTCCCCTATCTGGAATAACTGTACCTACCACAAAAGAAGTGATAAGCAGCGATCAATTTGACTGTTGTAGGCTGCCGTCTCCCGCTTAAGGGCGAATTTCAAACGTTGTCCATCACAGAGACAAATGATCTGGCTCCAGCAGCGTCTATAGGAGTATCTGTCTGCTCACTTCTAGCTCCAGTGGAGACTGATGGAAAAATGGCCGCTAACAACCTGTGGTCCTTGTTCCGGGTGCGCGTGTTACCATCGAGCCTTAATGACATCATAAAGCTGCTTCAAGTGCAAGACTTGCAGGCTTATATACAGTCTATCTATCTATCTATCTAATGTATGTTACTGCATAGATATATATCTAGCTATATAAATAGATAGTTATATATCAATATAGATATTTCTACAAATATCTAGCTTTACGTATAAATTTAAACTTCTATAGTTATGGTTTTGTAGGGCTGAAAACATACATACAAAATTTGTACTATTATCAGCATTATTCTTATAATTGCCATTGATGTTATTCCAGGGGCAGGTAATAAACCGCATGAGGCTTTGACCAATTTTTACCATTTTAGGTAAAAAGCTGCATTGACTGCACTTCTGCATTTTGTGGGATATGGTAGGACTGCAAGCAAATCCTGAGACAAGATATGTCAAAAACACTCCATACAGCATGCGATTTCATTTTCCAAGATAGAAACATTGGTCACGCTGAACATTGTTGAACGTTTTCGCTGCAATGCATCCTGGGACGCTTGGATCCAGGTTCCATCATTCATGTTGCGCTATTTCAACCAACCTGTGTGGCTCATATTCACTTTGGGTTGACGATTGGCATGGTCATGGTGTAGGCCGAGCCTTTTTTGCCACTTCATCCGCCTCCGATCAAGCATAATGCCTTGCCCATAAGCATTCCCCTCCCTGGAATAACTTAACCTACCCATTCCCCTATCTGGAATAACTGTACCTACCACAAAAGAAGTGATAAGCAGCGATCAATTTGACTGTTGTAGGCTGCCGTCTCCCGCTTAAGGGCGAATTTCAAACGTTGTCCATCACAGAGACAAATGATCTGGCTCCAGCAGCGTCTATAGGAGTATCTGTCTGCTCACTTCTAGCTCCAGTGGAGACTGATGGAAAAATGGCCGCTAACAACCTGTGGTCCTTGTTCCGGGTGCGCGTGTCACCATCGAGCCTTAATGACATCATAAAGCTGCTTCAAGTGCAAGACTTGCAGGCTTATATACAGTCTATCTATCTATCTAATGTATGTTACTGCATAGATATATATCTAGCTATATAAATAGATAGTTATATATCAATATAGATATTTCTACAAATATCTAGCTTTACGTATAAATTTAAACTTCTATAGTTATGGTTTTGTAGGGCTGAAAACATACATACAAAATTTGTATTATTATCAGCATTATTCTTATAATTGCCATTGATGTTATTCCAGGGGCAGGTAATAAACTGCATGAGGCTTTGACCAATTTTTACCATTTTAGGTAAATAGCTGCATTGACTGCACTTCTGTATTTTGTGCGATATGGTAGGACTGCAAGCAAAGCCTGAGGCAAGATATGTCAAATACACTCCATACATCATGCGATTTCATTTTCCAAGATAGAAACATTGGTCACGCTGAACATTGTTGAACGTTTTCGCTGCAATGCATCCTGAGACGCTTGGATCCAGGTTCCATCATTCATGCTGCGCCATTTCAACCAACCTGTGTGGCTCATATTCACTTTGGGTTGAAGAGTGGCATGGTCATGGTGTAGGCCGAGCCTTTTTTGCCACTTCATCCGCCTCTGATCAAGCATAATGCCTTGCCCATAAGCATTCCCCTCCCTGGAATAACCTAACCTACCCATTCCCCTGTCTGGAATAACTGTACCTACCTCGAAAGAAGTGATAAGCTGCGATATATTTGACTGTTGTAGGCTGCCGTCTCCCGCTTAAGGGCGAATTTCAAACGTTGTCCATCACAGAGACAAATGATCTGGCTCCAGCCGCGTCTATAGGAGTATCTGTCTGCTCACTTCTAGCTCCAGTGGAGACTGACGGAAAAATGGCCGCTAACAACCTGTGGTCCTTGTTCCGGGTGCGCGTGTCACCATCGAGCCTTAGTGACATCATAAAGCCGCTTCAAGTGCAAGACTTGCAGGCCTATATACAGTCTATCTATCTATCTATCTATCTATCTATCTATCTATCTATCTAATGTATCTTACTGCATAGATATATATCTAGCTATATAAATAGATAGTTATATATTAATATAGATATTTCTACAAATATCTAGCTTTAAGTATAAATTTAAACTTCTATAGTTATGGTTTTGTAGGGCTGAAAACATACATACAAAATTTGTATTATTATCAGCATTATTCTTATAATTGCCATTGATGTTATTCCAGGGGCAGGTAATAAACCGCATGAGGCTTTGACCAATTTTTACCATTTTAGGTAAAAAGCTGCATTGACTGCACTTCTGCATTTTGTGGGATATGGTAGGACTGCAAGCAAATCCTGAGGCAAGATATGTCAAATACACTCCATACATCATGCGATTTCATTTTCCAAGATAGAAACATTGGTCACGCTGAACATTGTTGAACGTTTTCGCTGCAATGCATCCTGGGACGCTTGGATCCAGGTTCCATCATTCATGTTGCGCTATTTCAACCAACCTGTGTGGCTCATATTCACTTTGGGTTGACGATTGGCATGGTCTTGGTGTAGGCCGAGCCTTTTTTGCCACTTCATCCGCCTCCGATCAAGCATAATGCCTTGCCCATAAGCATTCCCCTCCCTGGAATAACTTAACCTACCCATTCCCCTATCTGGAATAACTGTACCTACCACAAAAGAAGTGATAAGCAGCGATCAATTTGAATGTGGTAGGCTGCCGTCTCCCGCTTAAGGGCGATTTTCAAACGTTGTCCATCACAGAGACAAATGATCTGGCTCCAGCAGCGTCTATAGGAGTATCTGTCTGCTCACTTCTAGCTCCAGTGGAGACTGACGGAAAAATGGCCGCTAACAACCTGTGGTCCTTGTTCCGGGTGCGCGTGTCACCATCGAGCCTTAATGACATCATAAAGCTGCTTCAAGTGCAAGATTTGCAGGCTTATATACAGTCTATCTATCTATCTAATGTATCTTACTGCATAGATATATATCTAGCTATATAAATAGAAAGTTATATATCAATATAGATATTTCTACAAATATCTAGCTTTAAGTATAAAGTTAAACTGCTATAGTTATGGTTTTGTAAGGCTGAAAACAGACATACAGAATTTGTCATATTATCAGCATTATTCTTATAATTGCCATTGATGTTATTCCAGGGGCAGGTAATAAACTGCATGAGGCTTTGACCAATTTTTACCATTTTAGGTAAAAAGCTGCATTGACTGCACTTCTGTATTTTGTGCGATATGGTAGGACTGCAAGCAAAGCCTGAGGCAAGATATGTCAAATACACTCCATGCATCATGCGATTTCATTTTCCAAGATAGAAACATTGGTCACGCTGAACATTGTTGAACGTTTTCGCTGCAATGCATCCTGAGACGCTTGGATCCAGGTTCTATCATTCATGCTGCGCCATTTCAACCAACCTGTGTGGCTCATATTCACTTTGGGTTGAAGAGTGGCATGGTCATGGTGTAGGCCGAGCCTTTTTTGCCACTTCATCCGCCTCCGATCAAGCATAATGCCTTGCCCATAAGCATTCCCCTCCCTGGAATAATTTAACCTACCCATTCCCCTATCTGGAATAACTGTACCTACCACAAAAGAAGTGATAAGCAGCGATCAATTTGACTGTTGTAGGCTGCCGTCTTCCGCTTAAGGGCGAATTTCAAACGTTGTCCATCACAGAGACAAATGATCTGGCTCCAGCAGCGTCTATAGGAGTATCTGTCTGCTCACTTCTAGCTCCAGTGGAGACTGACGGAAAAATGGCCGCTAACAACCTGTGGTCCTTGTTCCGGGTGCGCGTGTCACCATCGAGCCTTAATGACATCATAAAGCTGCTTCAAGTGCAAGACTTGCAGGCTTATATACAGTCTATCTATCTATCTATCTATCTAATGTATGTTACTGCATAGATATATATCTAGCTATATAAATAGATAGTTATATATCAATATAGATATTTCTACAAATATCTAGCTTTACGTATAAATTTAAACTTCTATAGTTATGGTTTTGTAGGGCTGAAAACATACATACAAAATTTGTATTATTATCAGCATTATTCTTATAATTGCCATTGATGTTATTCCAGGGGCAGGTAATAAACCGCATGAGGCTTTGACCAATTTTTACCATTTTAGGTAAAAAGCTGCATTGACTGCACTTCTGCATTTTGTGGGATATGGTAGGACTGCAAGCAAATCCTGAGACAAGATATGTCAAAAACACTCCATGCAGCATGCAATTTCATTTTCCAAGATAGAAACATTGGTCACGCTGAACATTGTTGAACGTTTTCGCTGCAATGCATCCTGGGACGCTTGGATCCAGGTTCCATCATTCATGTTGCGCTATTTCAACCAACCTGTGTGGCTCATATTCACTTTGGGTTGACGATTGGCATGGTCTTGGTGTAGGCCGAGCCTTTTTTGCCACTTCATCCGCCTCCGATCAAGCATAATGCCTTGCCCATAAGCATTCCCCTCCCTGGAATAACTTAACCTACCCATTCCCCTATCTGGAATAACTGTACCTACCACAAAAGAAGTGATAAGCAGCGATCAATTTGAATGTGGTAGGCTGCCGTCTCCCGCTTAAGGGCGATTTTCAAACGTTGTCCATCACAGAGACAAATGATCTGGCTCCAGCAGCGTCTATAGGAGTATCTGTCTGCTCACTTCTAGCTCCAGTGGAGACTGACGGAAAAATGGCCGCTAACAACCTGTGGTCCTTGTTCCGGGTGCGCGTGTCACCATCGAGCCTTAATGACATCATAAAGCTGCTTCAAGTGCAAGATTTGCAGGCTTATATACAGTCTATCTATCTATCTAATGTATCTTACTGCATAGATATATATCTAGCTATATAAATAGAAAGTTATATATCAATATAGATATTTCTACAAATATCTAGCTTTAAGTATAAAGTTAAACTGCTATAGTTATGGTTTTGTAAGGCTGAAAACAGACATACAGAATTTGTCATATTATCAGCATTATTCTTATAATTGCCATTGATGTTACTCCAGGGGCAGGTAATAAACTGCATGAGGCTTTGACCAATTTTTACCATTTTAGGTAAAAAGCTGCATTGACTGCACTTCTGTATTTTGTGCGATATGGTAGGACTGCAAGCAAAGCCTGAGGCAAGATATGTCAAATACACTCCATGCATCATGCGATTTCATTTTCCAAGATAGAAACATTGGTCACGCTGAACATTGTTGAACGTTTTCGCTGCAATGCATCCTGAGACGCTTGGATCCAGGTTCTATCATTCATGCTGCGCCATTTCAACCAACCTGTGTGGCTCATATTCACTTTGGGTTGAAGAGTGGCATGGTCATGGTGTAGGCCGAGCCTTTTTTGCCACTTCATCCGCCTCCGATCAAGCATAATGCCTTGCCCATAAGCATTCCCCTCCCTGGAATAATTTAACCTACCCATTCCCCTATCTGGAATAACTGTACCTACCACAAAAGAAGTGATAAGCAGCGATCAATTTGACTGTTGTAGGCTGCCGTCTTCCGCTTAAGGGCGAATTTCAAACGTTGTCCATCACAGAGACAAATGATCTGGCTCCAGCAGCGTCTATAGGAGTATCTGTCTGCTCACTTCTAGCTCCAGTGGAGACTGATGGAAAAATGGCCGCTAACAACCTGTGGTCCTTGTTCCGGGTGCGCGTGTCACCATCGAGCCTTAATGACATCATAAAGCTGCTTCAAGTGCAAGACTTGCAGGCTTATATACAGTCTATCTATCTAATGTATGTTACTGCATAGATATATATCTAGCTATATAAATAGATAGTTATATATCAATATAGATATTTCTACAAATATCTAGCTTTACGTATAAATTTAAACTTCTATAGTTATGGTTTTGTAGGGCTGAAAACATACATACAAAATTTGTATTATTATCAGCATTATTCTTATAATTGCCATTGATGTTATTCCAGGGGCAGGTAATAAACTGCATGAGGCTTTGACCAATTTTTACCATTTTAGGTAAAAAGCTGCATTGACTGCACTTCTGTATTTTGTGCGATATGGTAGGACTGCAAGCAAAGCCTGCGGCAAGATATGTCAAATACACTCCATACATCATGCGATTTCATTTTCCAAGATAGAAACATTGGTCACGCTGAACATTGTTGAACGTTTTCGCTGCAATGCATCCTGAGACGCTTGGATCCAGGTTCCATCATTCATGCTGCGCCATTTCAACCAACCTGTGTGGCTCATATTCACTTTGGGTTGAAGAGTGGCATGGTCATGGTGTAGGCCGAGCCTTTTTTGCCACTTCATCCGCCTCTGATCAAGCATAATGCCTTGCCCATAAGCATACCCCTCCCTCGAATAACCTAACCTACCCATTCCCCTGTCTGGAATAACTGTACCTACCTCGAAAGAAGTGATAAGCCGCGATATATTTGACTGTTGTAGGCTGCCGTCTCCCGCTTAAGGGCGAATTTCAAACGTTGTCCATCACAGAGACAAATGATCTGGCTCCAGCCGCGTCTATAGGAGTATCTGTCTGCTCACTTCTAGCTCCAGTGGAGACTGACGGAAAAATGGCCGCTAACAACCTGTGGTCCTTGTTCCGGGTGCGCGTGTCACCATCGAGCCTTAGTGACATCATAAAGCCGCTTCAAGTGCAAGACTTGCAGGCCTATATACAGTCTATCTATCTATCTATCTATCTATCTATCTATCTATCTATCTAATGTATCTTACTGCATAGATATATATCTAGCTATATAAATAGATAGTTATATATTAATATAGATATTTCTACAAATATCTAGCTTTAAGTATAAATTTAAACTTCTATAGTTATGGTTTTGTAGGGCTGAAAACATACATACAAAATTTGTATTATTATCAGCATTATTCTTATAATTGCCATTGATGTTATTCCAGGGGCAGGTAATAAACCGCATGAGGCTTTGACCAATTTTTACCATTTTAGGTAAAAAGCTGCATTGACTGCACTTCTGCATTTTGTGGGATATGGTAGGACTGCAAGCAAATCCTGAGACAAGATATGTCAAAAACACTCCATACAGCAGGTGATTTCATTTTCCAAGATAGAAACATTGGTCACGCTGAACATTGTTGAACGTTTTCGCTGCAATGCATCCTGGGACGCTTGGATCCAGGTTCCATCATTCATGTTGCGCTATTTCAACCAACCTGTGTGGCTCATATTCACTTTGGGTTGAAGAGTGGCATGGTCATGGTGTAGGCCGAGCCTTTTTTGCCACTTCATCCGCCTCCGATCAAGCATAATGCCTTGCCCATAAGCATTCCCCTCCCTGGAATAATTTAACCTACCCATTCCCCTATCTGGAATAATTGTACCTACCACAAAAGAAGTGATAAGCAGCGATCAATTTGACTGTGGTAGGCTGCCGTCTCCCGCTTAAGGGCGAATTTCAAACGTTGTCCATCACAGAGACAAATGATCTGGCTCCAGCAGCGTCTATAGGAGTATCTGTCTGCTCACTTCTAGCTCCAGTGGAGACTGACGGAAAAATGGCCGCTAACAACCTGTGGTCCTTGTTCCGGGTGCGCGTGTCACCATCGAGCCTTAATGACATCATAAAGCTGCTTCAAGTGCAAGATTTGCAGGCTTATATACAGTCTATCTATCTATCTAATGTATCTTACTGCATAGATATATATCTAGCTATATAAATAGAAAGTTATATATCAATATAGATATTTCTACAAATATCTAGCTTTAAGTATAAAGTTAAACTGCTATAGTTATGGTTTTGTAAGGCTGAAAACAGACATACAGAATTTGTCATATTATCAGCATTATTCTTATAATTGCCATTAATGTTATTCCAGGGGCAGGTAATAAACTGCATGAGGCTTTGACCAATTTTTACCATTTTAGGTAAAAAGCTGCATTGACTGCACTTCTGTATTTTGTGCGATATGGTAGGACTGCAAGCAAAGCCTGAGGCAAGATATGTCAAATACACTCCATGCATCATGCGATTTCATTTTCCAAGATAGAAACATTGGTCACGCTGAACATTGTTGAACGTTTTCGCTGCAATGCATCCTGAGACGCTTGGATCCAGGTTCTATCATTCATGCTGCGCCATTTCAACCAACCTGTGTGGCTCATATTCACTTTGGGTTGAAGAGTGGCATGGTCATGGTGTAGGCCGAGCCTTTTTTGCCACTTCATCCGCCTCCGATCAAGCATAATGCCTTGCCCATAAGCATTCCCCTCCCTGGAATAATTTAACCTACCCATTCCCCTATCTGGAATAACTGTACCTACCACAAAAGAAGTGATAAGCAGCGATCAATTTGACTGTTGTAGGCTGCCGTCTTCCGCTTAAGGGCGAATTTCAAACGTTGTCCATCACAGAGACAAATGATCTGGCTCCAGCAGCGTCTATAGGAGTATCTGTCTGCTCACTTCTAGCTCCAGTGGAGACTGACGGAAAAATGGCCGCTAACAACCTGTGGTCCTTGTTCCGGGTGCGCGTGTCACCATCGAGCCTTAATGACATCATAAAGCTGCTTCAAGTGCAAGACTTGCAGGCTTATATACAGTCTATCTATCTATCTATCTATCTATCTATCTATCTATCTATCTATCTAATGTATGTTACTGCATAGATATATATCTAGCTATATAAATAGATAGTTATATATCAATATAGATATTTCTACAAATATCTAGCTTTACGTATAAATTTAAACTTCTATAGTTATGGTTTTGTAGGGCTGAAAACATACATACAAAATTTGTATTATTATCAGCATTATTCTTATAATTGCCATTGATGTTATTCCAGGGGCAGGTAATAAACTGCATGAGGCTTTGACCAATTTTTACCATTTTAGGTAAATAGCTGCATTGACTGCACTTCTGTATTTTGTGCGATATGGTAGGACTGCAAGCAAAGCCTGAGGCAAGATATGTCAAATACACTCCATACATCATGCGATTTCATTTTCCAAGATAGAAACATTGGTCACGCTGAACATTGTTGAACGTTTTCGCTGCAATGCATCCTGAGACGCTTGGATCCAGGTTCCATCATTCATGCTGCGCCATTTCAACCAACCTGTGTGGCTCATATTCACTTTGGGTTGAAGAGTGGCATGGTCATGGTGTAGGCCGAGCCTTTTTTGCCACTTCATCCGCCTCTGATCAAGCATAATGCCTTGCCCATAAGCATTCCCCTCCCTGGAATAACCTAACCTACCCATTCCCCTGTCTGGAATAACTGTACCTACCTCGAAAGAAGTGATAAGCCGCGATATATTTGACTGTTGTAGGCTGCCGTCTCCCGCTTAAGGGCGAATTTCAAACGTTGTCCATCACAGAGACAAATGATCTGGCTCCAGCCGCGTCTATAGGAGTATCTGTCTGCTCACTTCTAGCTCCAGTGGAGACTGACGGAAAAATGGCCGCTAACAACCTGTGGTCCTTGTTCCGGGTGCGCGTGTCACCATCGAGCCTTAGTGACATCATAAAGCCGCTTCAAGTGCAAGACTTGCAGGCCTATATACAGTCTATCTATCTATCTATCTATCTATCTATCTATCTAATGTATCTTACTGCATAGATATATATCTAGCTATATAAATAGATAGTTATATATCAATATAGATATTTCTACAAATATCTAGCTTTACGTATAAATTTAAACTTCTATAGTTATGGTTTTGTAGGGCTGAAAACATACATACAAAATTTGTATTATTATCAGCATTATTCTTATAATTGCCATTGATGTTATTCCAGGGGCAGGTAATAAACCGCATGAGGCTTTGACCAATTTTTACCATTTTAGGTAAAAAGCTGCATTGACTGCACTTCTGCATTTTGTGGGATATGGTAGGACTGCAAGCAAATCCTGAGACAAGATATGTCAAAAACACTCCATACAGCATGCTATTTCATTTTCCAAGATAGAAACATTGGTCACGCTGAACATTGTTGAACGTTTTCGCTGCAATGCATCCTGGGACGCTTGGATCCAGGTTCCATCATTCATGTTGCGCTATTTCAACCAACCTGTGTGGCTCATATTCACTTTGGGTTGACGATTGGCATGGTCATGGTGTAGGCCGAGCCTTTTTTGCCACTTCATCCGCCTCCGATCAAGCATAATGCCTTGCCCATAAGCATTCCCCTCCCTGGAATAACTTAACCTACCCATTCCCCTATCTGGAATAACTGTACCTACCACAAAAGAAGTGATAAGCAGCGATCAATTTGACTGTTGTAGGCTGCCGTCTCCCGCTTAAGGGCGAATTTCAAACGTTGTCCATCACAGAGACAAATGATCTGGCTCCAGCAGCGTCTATAGGAGTATCTGTCTGCTCACTTCTAGCTCCAGTGGAGACTGATGGAAAAATGGCCGCTAACAACCTGTGGTCCTTGTTCCGGGTGCGCGTGTTACCATCGAGCCTTAATGACATCATAAAGCTGCTTCAAGTGCAAGACTTGCAGGCTTATATACAGTCTATCTATCTATCTATCTATCTAATGTATGTTACTGCATAGATATATATCTAGCTATATAAATAGATAGTTATATATCAATATAGATATTTCTACAAATATCTAGCTTTACGTATAAATTTAAACTTCTATAGTTATGGTTTTGTAGGGCTGAAAACATACATACAAAATTTGTACTATTATCAGCATTATTCTTATAATTGCCATTGATGTTATTCCAGGGGCAGGTAATAAACCGCATGAGGCTTTGACCAATTTTTACCATTTTAGGTAAAAAGCTGCATTGACTGCACTTCTGCATTTTGTGGGATATGGTAGGACTGCAAGCAAATCCTGAGACAAGATATGTCAAAAACACTCCATACAGCATGCGATTTCATTTTCCAAGATAGAAACATTGGTCACGCTGAACATTGTTGAACGTTTTCGCTGCAATGCATCCTGGGACGCTTGGATCCAGGTTCCATCATTCATGTTGCGCTATTTCAACCAACCTGTGTGGCTCATATTCACTTTGGGTTGACGATTGGCATGGTCATGGTGTAGGCCGAGCCTTTTTTGCCACTTCATCCGCCTCCGATCAAGCATAATGCCTTGCCCATAAGCATTCCCCTCCCTGGAATAACTTAACCTACCCATTCCCCTATCTGGAATAACTGTACCTACCACAAAAGAAGTGATAAGCAGCGATCAATTTGACTGTTGTAGGCTGCCGTCTCCCGCTTAAGGGCGAATTTCAAACGTTGTCCATCACAGAGACAAATGATCTGGCTCCAGCAGCGTCTATAGGAGTATCTGTCTGCTCACTTCTAGCTCCAGTGGAGACTGATGGAAAAATGGCCGCTAACAACCTGTGGTCCTTGTTCCGGGTGCGCGTGTCACCATCGAGCCTTAATGACATCATAAAGCTGCTTCAAGTGCAAGACTTGCAGGCTTATATACAGTCTATCTATCTATCTAATGTATGTTACTGCATAGATATATATCTAGCTATATAAATAGATAGTTATATATCAATATAGATATTTCTACAAATATCTAGCTTTACGTATAAATTTAAACTTCTATAGTTATGGTTTTGTAGGGCTGAAAACATACATACAAAATTTGTATTATTATCAGCATTATTCTTATAATTGCCATTGATGTTATTCCAGGGGCAGGTAATAAACCGCATGAGGCTTTGACCAATTTTTACCATTTTAGGTAAAAAGCTGCATTGACTGCACTTCTGCATTTTGTGGGATATGGTAGGACTGCAAGCAAATCCTGAGACAAGATATGTCAAAAACACTCCATACAGCATGCTATTTCATTTTCCAAGATAGAAACATTGGTCACGCTGAACATTGTTGAACGTTTTCGCTGCAATGCATCCTGGGACGCTTGGATCCAGGTTCCATCATTCATGTTGCGCTATTTCAACCAACCTGTGTGGCTCATATTCACTTTGGGTTGACGATTGGCATGGTCATGGTGTAGGCCGAGCCTTTTTTGCCACTTCATCCGCCTCCGATCAAGCATAATGCCTTGCCCATAAGCATTCCCCTCCCTGGAATAACTTAACCTACCCATTCCCCTATCTGGAATAACTGTACCTACCACAAAAGAAGTGATAAGCAGCGATCAATTTGACTGTTGTAGGCTGCCGTCTCCCGCTTAAGGGCGAATTTCAAACGTTGTCCATCACAGAGACAAATGATCTGGCTCCAGCAGCGTCTATAGGAGTATCTGTCTGCTCACTTCTAGCTCCAGTGGAGACTGATGGAAAAATGGGCGCTAACAACCTGTGGTCCTTGTTCCGGGTGCGCGTGTCACCATCGAGCCTTAATGACATCATAAAGCTGCTTCAAGTGCAAGACTTGCAGGCTTATATACAGTCTATCTATCTATCTAATGTATGTTACTGCATAGATATATATCTAGCTATATAAATAGATAGCTATATATCAATATAGATATTTCTACAAATATCTAGCTTTACGTATAAATTTAAACTTCTATAGTTATGGTTTTGTAGGGCTGAAAACATACATACAAAATTTGTATTATTATCAGCATTATTCTTATAATTGCCATTGATGTTATTCCAGGGGCAGGTAATAAACCGCATGAGGCTTTGACCAATTTTTACCATTTTAGGTAAAAAGCTGCATTGACTGCACTTCTGCATTTTGTGGGATATGGTAGGACTGCAAGCAAATCCTGAGACAAGATATGTCAAAAACACTCCATACAGCATGCTATTTCATTTTCCAAGATAGAAACATTGGTCACGCTGAACATTGTTGAACGTTTTCGCTGCAATGCATCCTGGGACGCTTGGATCCAGGTTCCATCATTCATGTTGCGCTATTTCAACCAACCTGTGTGGCTCATATTCACTTTGGGTTGACGATTGGCATGGTCATGGTGTAGGCCGAGCCTTTTTTGCCACTTCATCCGCCTCCGATCAAGCATAATGCCTTGCCCATAAGCATTCCCCTCCCTGGAATAACTTAACCTACCCATTCCCCTATCTGGAATAACTGTACCTACCACAAAAGAAGTGATAAGCAGCGATCAATTTGACTGTTGTAGGCTGCCGTCTCCCGCTTAAGGGCGAATTTCAAACGTTGTCCATCACAGAGACAAATGATCTGGCTCCAGCAGCGTCTATAGGAGTATCTGTCTGCTCACTTCTAGCTCCAGTGGAGACTGATGGAAAAATGGCCGCTAACAACCTGTGGTCCTTGTTCCGGGTGCGCGTGTTACCATCGAGCCTTAATGACATCATAAAGCTGCTTCAAGTGCAAGACTTGCAGGCTTATATACAGTCTATCTATCTATCTATCTATCTATCTAATGTATGTTACTGCATAGATATATATCTAGCTATATAAATAGATAGTTATATATCAATATAGATATTTCTACAAATATCTAGCTTTACGTATAAATTTAAACTTCTATAGTTATGGTTTTGTAGGGCTGAAAACATACATACAAAATTTGTACTATTATCAGCATTATTCTTATAATTGCCATTGATGTTATTCCAGGGGCAGGTAATAAACCGCATGAGGCTTTGACCAATTTTTACCATTTTAGGTAAAAAGCTGCATTGACTGCACTTCTGCATTTTGTGGGATATGGTAGGACTGCAAGCAAATCCTGAGACAAGATATGTCAAAAACACTCCATACATCATGCAATTTCATTTTCCAAGATAGAAACATTGGTCACGCTGAACATTGTTGAACGTTTTCGCTGCAATGCATCCTGGGACGCTTGGATCCAGGTTCCATCATTCATGTTGCGCTATTTCAACCAACCTGTGTGGCTCATATTCACTTTGGGTTGACGATTGGCATGGTCATGGTGTAGGCCGAGCCTTTTTTGCCACTTCATCCGCCTCCGATCAAGCATAATGCCTTGCCCATAAGCATTCCCCTCCCTGGAATAACTTAACCTACCCATTCCCCTATCTGGAATAACTGTACCTACCACAAAAGAAGTGATAAGCAGCGATCAATTTGACTGTTGTAGGCTGCCGTCTCCCGCTTAAGGGCGAATTTCAAACGTTGTCCATCACAGAGACAAATGATCTGGCTCCAGCAGCGTCTATAGGAGTATCTGTCTGCTCACTTCTAGCTCCAGTGGAGACTGATGGAAAAATGGCCGCTAACAACCTGTGGTCCTTGTTCCGGGTGCGCGTGTCACCATCGAGCCTTAATGACATCATAAAGCTGCTTCAAGTGCAAGACTTGCAGGCTTATATACAGTCTATCTATCTATCTAATGTATGTTACTGCATAGATATATATCTAGCTATATAAATAGATAGTTATATATCAATATAGATATTTCTACAAATATCTAGCTTTACGTATAAATTTAAACTTCTATAGTTATGGTTTTGTAGGGCTGAAAACATACATACAAAATTTGTATTATTATCAGCATTATTCTTATAATTGCCATTGATGTTATTCCAGGGGCAGGTAATAAACCGCATGAGGCTTTGACCAATTTTTACCATTTTAGGTAAAAAGCTGCATTAACTGCACTTCTGCATTTTGTGGGATATGGTAGGACTACAAGCAAATCCTGAGACAAGATATGTCAAAAACACTCCATACAGCATGCTATTTCATTTTCCAAGATAGAAACATTGGTCACGCTGAACATTGTTGAACGTTTTCGCTGCAATGCATCCTGGGACGCTTGGATCCAGGTTCCATCATTCATGTTGCGCTATTTCAACCAACCTGTGTGGCTCATATTCACTTTGGGTTGACGATTGGCATGGTCATGGTGTAGGCCGAGCCTTTTTTGCCACTTCATCCGCCTCCGATCAAGCATAATGCCTTGCCCATAAGCATTCCCCTCCCTGGAATAACTTAACCTACCCATTCCCCTATCTGGAATAACTGTACCTACCACAAAAGAAGTGATAAGCAGCGATCAATTTGACTGTTGTAGGCTGCCGTCTCCCGCTTAAGGGCGAATTTCAAACGTTGTCCATCACAGAGACAAATGATCTGGCTCCAGCAGCGTCTATAGGAGTATCTGTCTGCTCACTTCTAGCTCCAGTGGAGACTGATGGAAAAATGGCCGCTAACAACCTGTGGTCCTTGTTCCGGGTGCGCGTGTCACCATCGAGCCTTAATGACATCATAAAGCTGCTTCAAGTGCAAGACTTGCAGGCTTATATACAGTCTATCTATCTATCTATCTATCTATCTAATGTATGTTACTGCATAGATATATATCTAGCTATATAAATAGATAGTTATATATCAATATAGATATTTCTACAAATATCTAGCTTTACGTATAAATTTAAACTTCTATAGTTATGGTTTTGTAGGGCTGAAAACATACATACAAAATTTGTACTATTATCAGCATTATTCTTATAATTGCCATTGATGTTATTCCAGGGGCAGGTAATAAACCGCATGAGGCTTTGACCAATTTTTACCATTTTAGGTAAAAAGCTGCATTGACTGCACTTCTGCATTTTGTGGGATATGGTAGGACTGCAAGCAAATCCTGAGACAAGATATGTCAAAAACACTCCATACAGCATGCAATTTCATTTTCCAAGATAGAAACATTGGTCACGCTGAACATTGTTGAACGTTTTCGCTGCAATGCATCCTGGGACGCTTGGATCCAGGTTCCATCATTCATGTTGCGCTATTTCAACCAACCTGTGTGGCTCATATTCACTTTGGGTTGACGATTGGCATGGTCATGGTGTAGGCCGAGCCTTTTTTGCCACTTCATCCGCCTCCGATCAAGCATAATGCCTTGCCCATAAGCATTCCCCTCCCTGGAATAACTTAACCTACCCATTCCCCTATCTGGAATAACTGTACCTACCACAAAAGAAGTGATAAGCAGCGATCAATTTGACTGTTGTAGGCTGCCGTCTCCCGCTTAAGGGCGAATTTCAAACGTTGTCCATCACAGAGACAAATGATCTGGCTCCAGCAGCGTCTATAGGAGTATCTGTCTGCTCACTTCTAGCTCCAGTGGAGACTGATGGAAAAATGGCCGCTAACAACCTGTGATCCTTGTTCCGGGTGCGCGTGTCACCATCGAGCCTTAATGACATCATAAAGCTGCTTCAAGTGCAAGACTTGCAGGCTTATATACAGTATATCTATCTATCTATCTATCTATCTATCTATCTATCTAATGTATGTTACTGCATAGATATATATATATAGCTATATAAATAGATAGTTATATATCAATATAGATATTTCTACAAATATCTAGCTTTACGTATAAATTTAAACTTCTATAGTTATGGTTTTGTAGGGCTGAAAACATACATACAAAATTTGTACTATTATCAGCATTATTCTTATAATTGCCATTGATGTTATTCCAGGGGCAGGTAATAAACCGCATGAGGCTTTGACCAATTTTTACCATTTTAGGTAAAAAGCTGCATTGACTGCACTTCTGCATTTTGTGGGATATGGTAGGACTGCAAGCAAATCCTGAGACAAGATATGTCAAAAACACTCCATACAGCATGCTATTTCATTTTCCAAGATAGAAACATTGGTCACGCTGAACATTGTTGAACGTTTTCGCTGCAATGCATCCTGGGACGCTTGGATCCAGGTTCCATCATTCATGTTGCGCTATTTCAACCAACCTGTGTGGCTCATATTCACTTTGGGTTGACGATTGGCATGGTCATGGTGTAGGCCGAGCCTTTTTTGCCACTTCATCCGCCTCCGATCAAGCATAATGCCTTGCCCATAAGCATTCCCCTCCCTGGAATAACTTAACCTACCCATTCCCCTATCTGGAATAACTGTACCTACCACAAAAGAAGTGATAAGCAGCGATCAATTTGACTGTTGTAGGCTGCCGTCTCCCGCTTAAGGGCGAATTTCAAACGTTGTCCATCACAGAGACAAATGATCTGGCTCCAGCAGCGTCTATAGGAGTATCTGTCTGCTCACTTCTAGCTCCAGTGGAGACTGATGGAAAAATGGCCGCTAACAACCTGTGGTCCTTGTTCCGGGTGCGCGTGTCACCATCGAGCCTTAATGACATCATAAAGCTGCTTCAAGTGCAAGACTTGCAGGCTTATATACAGTCTATCTATCTATCTAATGTATGTTACTGCATAGATATATATCTAGCTATATAAATAGATAGTTATATATCAATATAGATATTTCTACAAATATCTAGCTTTACGTATAAATTTAAACTTCTATAGTTATGGTTTTGTAGGGCTGAAAACATACATACAAAATTTGTATTATTATCAGCATTATTCTTATAATTGCCATTGATGTTATTCCAGGGGCAGGTAATAAACCGCATGAGGCTTTGACCAATTTTTACCATTTTAGGTAAAAAGCTGCATTGACTGCACTTCTGCATTTTGTGGGATATGGTAGGACTGCAAGCAAATCCTGAGACAAGATATGTCAAAAACACTCCATACAGCATGCTATTTCATTTTCCAAGATAGAAACATTGGTCACGCTGAACATTGTTGAACGTTTTCGCTGCAATGCATCCTGGGACGCTTGGATCCAGGTTCCATCATTCATGTTGCGCTATTTCAACCAACCTGTGTGGCTCATATTCACTTTGGGTTGACGATTGGCATGGTCATGGTGTAGGCCGAGCCTTTTTTGCCACTTCATCCGCCTCCGATCAAGCATAATGCCTTGCCCATAAGCATTCCCCTCCCTGGAATAACTTAACCTACCCATTCCCCTATCTGGAATAACTGTACCTACCACAAAAGAAGTGATAAGCAGCGATCAATTTGACTGTTGTAGGCTGCCGTCTCCCGCTTAAGGGCGAATTTCAAACGTTGTCCATCACAGAGACAAATGATCTGGCTCCAGCAGCGTCTATAGGAGTATCTGTCTGCTCACTTCTAGCTCCAGTGGAGACTGATGGAAAAATGGCCGCTAACAACCTGTGGTCCTTGTTCCGGGTGCGCGTGTCACCATCGAGCCTTAATGACATCATAAAGCTGCTTCAAGTGCAAGACTTGCAGGCTTATATACAGTCTATCTATCTATCTAATGTATGTTACTGCATAGATATATATCTAGCTATATAAATAGATAGTTATATATCAATATAGATATTTCTACAAATATCTAGCTTTACGTATAAATTTAAACTTCTATAGTTATGGTTTTGTAGGGCTGAAAACATACATACAAAATTTGTATTATTATCAGCATTATTCTTATAATTGCCATTGATGTTATTCCAGGGGCAGGTAATAAACCGCATGAGGCTTTGACCAATTTTTACCATTTTAGGTAAAAAGCTGCATTGACTGCACTTCTGCATTTTGTGGGATATGGTAGGACTGCAAGCAAATCCTGAGACAAGATATGTCAAAAACACTCCATACAGCATGCTATTTCATTTTCCAAGATAGAAACATTGGTCACGCTGAACATTGTTGAACGTTTTCGCTGCAATGCATCCTGGGACGCTTGGATCCAGGTTCCATCATTCATGTTGCGCTATTTCAACCAACCTGTGTGGCTCATATTCACTTTGGGTTGACGATTGGCATGGTCATGGTGTAGGCCGAGCCTTTTTTGCCACTTCATCCGCCTCCGATCAAGCATAATGCCTTGCCCATAAGCATTCCCCTCCCTGGAATAACTTAACCTACCCATTCCCCTATCTGGAATAACTGTACCTACCACAAAAGAA